>NC_084632.1:43273694-43566194 GCF_033978795.1 Nerophis ophidion
ATACATAAAACATATACATAAATCATATATGCAAACATATATATTGACATATACATAGGAATAAACATATATAAAACAGATATAAAATATACACTGAAACATAAACATATTCATAAACATGAACATAAACATACATATACATGAACAAATACATATACATAAAACATACATATATGTAAACAAATACATATACATACTGTATACATATACACATACTGTACATGAACATATACATATCAATAAACATATATAAAACATATACTGTACATTTACATATAGATAAACATATTCATATACATGAACATATAAATATGAATATACATACACATATACATGTACACAAACATGTACAAAAGCCAAAAGCAGTGAAGTTGTCACGTTGTGTAAATAAAAAGAGAAAACAACAATTTGCAAAACCTTTTCAACTTAAATTAAATTGAATAAACGGCAAAGACAACATGTTTGTTTTGGTTATTTTTTTTGCAAATATTAGCTCATTTGGAATTTGATGCCTGCAACATGCTTCAAAAAAGCTGGCACAAGTGGCAAAAAATAGTGAGAAAGTTGAGGAACGCTCATCAAACACTTATTTGGAACATGCCACAGGTGTGCAGGCTAATTGGGAACAGGTAATCGAGACGAGACGTAACAAACGTTTGTTACGTCTCGTCTCGATTACTGTAACGTATTATTTTCAGGTCTCCCCATGTCTAGCATTAAAAGATTACAGTTGGTACAAAATGCGGCTGCTAGACTTTTGACAAGAACAAGAAAGTTTGATCACATTACGCCTGTACTGTATATACCTTTATATACATATATACATACATATATACCTATACTGTATATACCTTTATATACATATATACATACATATATACCTATACTGTATATACCTTTATATACATATATACATACATATATACCTGTACTGTATATACCTTTATATACATATATACATACATATATACCTATACTGTATATACCTTTATATACATATATACATACATATATACCTATACTGTATATACCTTTATATACATATATACATACATACATACCAATACTGTATATACCTTTATACATACATATATACCTATACTGTATATACCTTTATATACATATATACATACATATATACCTATACTGTATATACCTTTATATACATATATACCTATACTGTATATACCTTTATATACATATATACATAGATATATACCCATACTGTATACATACATAAATACCCATACTGTATACATACATAAATACCTATACTGTATATGCCTTTATATACATATATACATACATACATACATACATACCTATACTGTATATACCTTTATATACATATATACATACATATATACCTATACTGTATATACCTTTATATACATATATACTTACATACATACCTATACTGTATATACCTTTATATACTTATATACATACATATATACCTATACTGTATATACCTTTATATACATATATACATACATACATACCTATACTGTATATACCTTTATATACATATATACATACATATATACATACATATATACCTATACACCTTTATATACATATATACATACATATATACCTATACTGTATATACCTTTATATACATATATACATACATACATACCTATACTGTATATACCTTTATATACATATATACATACATATATACATACATATATACCTATACTGTATATACCTTTATATACATATATACATACATATATACCTATACTGTATATACCTTTATATACATATATACATACATATATACCTATACTGGCTCACCTGCACTGGCTTCCTGTGCACTTAAGATGTGACTTTAAGGTTTTACTACTTACGTATAAAATACTACACGGTCTAGCTCCATCCTATCTTGCCGATTGTATTGTACCATATGTCCCGGCAAGAAATCTGACTTCAAAGGACTCCGGCTTATTAGTGATTCCTAGAGCCCAAAAAAAGTCTGCGGGCTATAGAGCGTTTTCCGTTGGGGCTCCAGTACTCTGGAATGCCCTCCCGGTAACAGTTCGAGATGCTACCTCAGTAGAAGCATTTAAGTCTCACCTTAAAACTCATCTGTATACTCTAGCCTTTAAATAGACCTCCTTTTTTAGACCAGTTGATCTGCCGCTTCTTTTCTTTTTTCTCCTATGTCCCCCCCTCCCTTGTGTCCGGTCCGATGACCATGGATGAAGTACTGGCTGTCCCGAGTCGGGACCCAGGATGGACCGCTCGCCTGTATCGGTTGGGGACATCTCTACGCTGCTGATCCGCCTCCGCTTGGGATGGTTTCCTGTGGACGGGACTCTCGCTGCTGTCTTGGATCCGCTTGAACTGAACTCTCGCGGCTGTGTTGGAGCCACTATGGATTGAACTTTCACAGTATCATGTTAGACCCGCTCGACATCCATTGCTTTCGGTCCCCTAGAGGGGGGGGGGGTTGCCCACATCTGAGGTCCTCTCCAAGGTTTCTCATAGTCAGCATTGTCACTGGCGTCCCACTGGATGTGAATTCTCCCTGCCCACTGGGTGTGAGTTTTCCTTGCCCTTTTGTGGGTTCTTCCGAGGATGTTGTAGTCGTAATGATTTGTGCAGTCCTTTGAGACATTTGTGATTTGGGGCTATATAAATAAACATTGATTGATTGATTGAGGTGGGTGCCATGATTGGATATAAAAGCAGCTTCCATGAAACGCTCACTCATTCACAAACAAGGACAGGGTGAAGGTCACCACTTTGTCAATTTGTCCAACAGTTTAAGAACAACATTTCTCAAGCAGCTATTGCGAGGAATTTAGGGACTCACCATCTACGCTCCTTAATATCATCAAAAGGTTCAGAAAATCTGGAGAAATCACTGCAAGTAAGCCATGATATTACACACCCTGGATCCTTCAGGCGGTACTGCATCAAAAAGCCCCATCCGTGTGTAAAGGATATCACCACATGGGCTCAAGAACACTTCAGAAAACCACTGTGAGTAACTACAGTTGGTCGCTACATCTGTAAGTGCAAGTTTAAACTCTACTATGCAAAGCAAAAGCCATTTATCAACAACACCCAGAAACGCCGCCGGCTTCGCTGGGCCCGAGCTCATCTAAGATGGACGGATGCAAAGTGGAAAAAGTGTTCTGTGGTCTGACGAGTCCACATTTCAAATTGTTTTTGAAAACTATGGACGTCGTGTCCTCCAGAACAAAGAGGAAAAGAACCATCCGGATTGTTCTAGGGTGAAAGTGTAAAAGTCAGCATGTGTGATGATATGAAGGAGTATTAGTGGTCAAGACATGCAGGGTAACTTACACACCTGTCGAGGAAGCATTAATGTCTCCTTCTGTCTTCTGTCTCTCTCCATCTTCTGTCTCCCTCTCTCTTCTGTCTCCCTCTCTCTTCTGTCTCCCTCCATCTTCTGTCTCCTTCTGTCTTCTGTCTCCCTCCATCTTCTGTCTCCCTCCATCTTCTGTCTCCCTCCATCTTCTGTCTCCTTCTGTCTTCTGTCTCCCTCCATCTTTTGTCTCTCTCCATCTTCTGTCTCCCTCCATCTTCTGTCTCCCTCCATCTTCTGTCTCCCTCCCTCTTCTGTCTCCTTCTGTCTTCTGTCTCCCTCCATCTTCTGTCTCCCTCCATCTTCTGTCTCCCTCCATCTTCTGTCTCCTTCTGTCTTCTGTCTCCCTCCATCTTTTGTCTCTCTCCATCTTCTGTCTCCCTCCATCTTCTGTCTCCCTCCATCTTCTGTCTCCCTCCCTCTTCTGTCTCCTTCTGTCTTCTGTCTCCCTCCATCTTCTGTCTCCCTCCATCTTCTGTCTCCCTCCCTCTTCTGTCTCCCTCCATCTTCTGTCTCCCTCCATCTTCTGTCTCCCTCCCTCTTCTGTCTCCTTCTGTCTTCTGTCTCCCTCCATCTTCTGTCTCCCTCCATCTTCTGTCTCCCTCCCTCTTCTGTCTCCTTCTGTCTTCTGTCTCCCTCCATCTTCTGTCTCCCTCCATCTTCTGTCTCCCTCCATCTTCTGTCTCCCTCCCTCTTCTGTCTCCTTCTGTCTTCTGTCTCCCTCCATCTTCTGTCTCCCTCCCTCTTCTGTCTCCTTCTGTCTTCTGTCTCCCTCCATCTTTTGTCTCTCTCCATCTTCTGTCTCCCTCCATCTTCTGTCTCCCTCTCTCTTCTGTCTCCCTCTCTCTGCTGTCTCTCTCCATCTTCTGTCTCCCTCTCTTTTCTGTCCCCCTCCATCTTATGTCTCCCTCCATCTTCTGTCTCCCTCCATCTTCTGTCTCTCTCCATCTTCTGTCTCCCTCTCTTTTCTGTCCCCCTCCATCTTATGTCTCCCTCCATCTTATGTCTCCCTCCATCTTCTGTCTCTCTCCATCTTCTGTCTCCCTCTCTTTTCTGTCCCCCTCCATCTTATGTCTCCCTCCATCTTATGTCTCCCTCCATCTTCTGTCTCCCTCCATCTTCTGTCTCTCTCCATCTTCTGTCTCCCTCCATCTTCTGTCTCCCTCTCTCTTCTGTCTCCCTCCATCTTCTGTCTCCCTCCATCTTCTGTCTCCCTCCATCTTCTGTATGCCTCCATCTTCTGTCTACCTCTCTCTTCTGTCTCCCTCCATCTTCTGTCTCCCTCTCTCTTCTGTCTCCCTCCATCTTCTGTCTCCCTCCATCGTCTGTCTCCCTTTCTCTTCTGTCTCCCTCCATCTTCTGTCTCCCTCCATCGTCTGTCTCCCTCTCTCTTCTGTCTCCCTCTCTCTTCTGTCTCCCTCCATCTTCTGTCTCCCTCCATCGTCTGTCTCCCTTTCTCTTCTGTCTCCCTCCATCTTCTGTCTCCCTCCATCTTCTGTCTCCCTCTCTCTTCTGTCTCCCTCCATCTTCTGTCTCCCTCCATCGTCTGTCTCCCTTTCTCTTCTGTCTCCCTCCATCTTCTGTCTCCCTCCATCTTCTGTCTACCTCTCTCTTCTGTCTCCCTCCATCTTCTGTCTCTCTCCATCTTCTGTGTCCCTCTCTCTTCTGTCTCCCTCTCTCTTCTGTCTCCCTCCATCTTCTGTCTCTCTCTATCTTCTGTCTCCCTCTCTCTTCTGTCTCCCTCCATCTTCTGTCTCTCTCCATCTTCTGTGTCCCTCTCTCTTCTGTCTCCCTCCATCTTCTGTCTCCCTCTCTCTTCTGTCTCCCTCCATCTTCTGTCTCCCTCCATCTTCTGTCTCCCTCTCTCTTCTGTCTCCCTCCATCTTCTGTCTCCCTCCATCTTCTGTCTCCCTCTCTCTTCTGTCTCCCTCTCTCTTCTGTCTCCCTCCATCTTCTGTCTCCCTCCATCTTCTGTCTCCCTCCATCTTCTGTCTCCCTCTCTCTTCTGTCTCCCTCCATCTTCTGTCTCCCTCTCTCTTCTGTCTCCCTCTCTCTTCTTTCTCCCTCCATCTTTTGTCTCCCTCCATCTTCTGTCTCCCTCTCTCTTCTGTCTCCCTCCATCTTCTGTCTCTCTCCATCTTCTGTCTCCCTCCATCTTCTGTCTCCCTCTCTCTTCTGTCTCCCTCCATCTTCTGTCTCCCTCCATCTTCTGTCTCCCTCTCTCTTCTGTCTCCCTCTCTCTTCTGTCTCCCTCCATCTTCTGTCTCCCTCCATCTTCTGTCTCCCTCCATCTTCTGTCTCCCTCTCTCTTCTGTCTCCCTCCATCTTCTGTCTCCCTCTCTCTTCTGTCTCCCTCTCTCTTCTTTCTCCCTCCATCTTTTGTCTCCCTCCATCTTCTGTCTCCCTCTCTCTTCTGTCTCCCTCCATCTTCTGTCTCTCTCCATCTTCTGTCTCTCTCCATCTTCTGTCTCCCTCTCTCTTCTGTCTCCCTCCATCTTCTGTCTCTCTCCATCTTCTGTCTCTCTCCATCTTCTGTGCCCCCCCCCCCCTTGTGTCTCCCCCCTCAGCAGCGTCTTGGCTGCAGGGCAGAGGAGGAATGTGTGAGAGCCATGTGTCAAATCCCTCGACTGTGGGAAAGTTCTGCTCTCTGCTCAACCCCCGCCTCTCATTCCGTTTGACCGCTCTCCAGGCGAGCGTCCAGCCTGGCTCCATCCTCGTGTGTGTGTGTGTGTGAGTGTGTGTGTGTGTGTGTGTGTGTGTGTGTGTGTGCTTGCCTCGCGGCACACAGGAAGTGAGCAGAAAGCGTCTGCCAGCAAAGCTCCAACTGAACCGCTGTTTCCTGCAGACACTTTGGATGCCAACACACACACACACACACACACACACACACACACACACACACACACGGACGTACACTTACAAGTACATGCGCACACACACACACTTGATACACACAAACACACACACACTCACAGGCATACACATGCACACACGTGCACACTAATACACACGCACACACACATGCACACTAACACACAAGTACACACAAACACAATTAAACACACTCTCACACACCCATACACACACACACACACACATTTGCACACACTTGTGCACAGTAACACACACACACACACACACACACACACACAAACACTCACACACACACACATACAGACGTACACATACAAGTACATGCGCACACACACACTTATACACACACACTTGATACACACAAACACACACACTCACAGGCATACACACGCACACACTTGCATATTAATACACACGCACACATACACACACATGCACACTAACACACACGCACACATACACACAAGTACACACAAACACAATTGTACACTCTCACACACCCATATACACACAAACACATTTGCACACACACTTGTGCACACTAACACACACACACACATGCACGCACACATACACACACACAAGTACACACACACAATTACACACACATGTGCACACTAACATGCCCGCATACACACACACACAACCTCACACTCAAACACACGCACACACTAACACACGTGCACGCACACTAACACACACTCATGTGCACACTAACACACGCACACACACACGTGCACACAAACACATGCACACACACAAGCACACTGACACACTCATGTGCACAGTAACACACACACGCGCACACAAACACGCACACACACGTGCACACAAACACACGCACACACCCACACACACACACGTGCACACAAACACACACACACACGTGCACACAAACACACGCACACACACACACACACACGTGCACACGAACACACTCGCACACACACACAAACACACACGCACACACACACACTACGTTTTAGCTAACTTTTATTAGGTAATTTTCGGACATTTTTTTTTGTGTACAGGAGTATCATAACTTTGAAGGTGGTGACACCCTGGACAAGAACTAGATCTATCGTTTTAACTTTAAGATGCGTGGGTTCATTTATTATTTGTTTAAGACCCCATCAATCAATTATAGTCTGGAGTGCCAGACACTGAGAATCAGATGGAGTATTCATATGGATATGAAAATCCCCCATTATAATTATATTAACTGCATGTGTCACTACATCAGCGACAAACTGGAAATTCACTGATAAAGTCCGAATATCACCCAGGGCGGCAGTAGATAACAGCCAGGTAGAGAGGGAGCGGTGTGACAGACCTCATGGTAAGCACCTCAAATCATTTATATTTATTACTTAGGTTAGGGGAAAGGTTAAGGTTTTCATCGTAGAGTCGTGGTCAAAAGTTTACATACACTCGTAAAGAACATAATGTCATGGCTGTCTGGAGTTTCCAATCATTTCTACAACTCTTATTTTCAAACTTCTGCCTGAATTTTTGCCCACTCCTCTTGACAAAATTGGTGCAGTTCAGCTAAATTTGTGGGTTTTCTGACAGGGACTTGTTTCTTCAGCATTGTCCACACGTTTAAGTCAGGACTTTGGGAAGGCCATTCTAAAACCTTCATTTTAGCCTGATTTAGCCATTAATTTACCACTTTTGACGTGTGTTGGGGGTCATTGTCCTGTTGGAACACCCAACTGTGCCCAAGACCCAACCTCCGGGCTGATGATTTGAGCTTGTCCTGAACAATTTGGAGGTAGTCCTCCTTTTTCATTGTCCCATTTACTCTCTGTAGAGCAACAGTTCCATTGGCAGCAAAACAGGCCCAGAGCATAATTCTCCTATGTCCCCCCCTCCCTTGTGGAGGGGTTCCGGTCCAATGACCATGGATGAAGTACTGGCTGTCCAGAGTCGAGACCCTGTGTATCGGTTGGGGACATCTCTACGCTGCTGATCCGCCTCCGCTTGGGATGGTTTCCTGTGGACGGGACTCTTGCTGCTGTCTTGGATCCGCTTTGAACTGAACTCTCGTGGCTGTGTTGGATCCACTATGGATTGAACTTTCACAGTATCATGTTAGACCCGCTCGGCATCCATTGCTTTCGGTCCCCTGCCCACATCTGAGGTCCTCTCCAAGGTTTCTCATAGTCAGCATTGTCACTGGCGTCCCACTGGGTGTGAGTTTTCCTTGCCCTTTTGTGGGTTTGTCCGAGGATGTTGTAGTTGTAATGGTTTGTACAATCCTTTGAGACATTTGTGATTTAGGGCTATATAAATAAACATTGATTGATTGATTGATTGAATACTACCACCACCATGCTTGACAGTAGGAATGGTGTTCCTAGGATTAAAGGCCTCACCTTTTCTCCTCCAAACATATTGCTGAGTATTGTGGCCAAACAGCTCTGTTTTTGTTTCATCTGACACCACAAGGACAAAGATAAGAGCTTCTGGAGGAAAGTTCTGTGGTCAGATGACAGAAAAATTGTATTAATAATTACAATAGCTGTTATTTCAATAATTGTTATTATTTTAATTATTATTACAATAAGTGTTATTATTATTACAAACCACCATTATTGTTCTTGCTGTAATAATTACAAGACCACTTTTTGAAATAATCGTTACTATTTAATATGATTTTCAATAACCATTCCACTGAATATTCCAAGCAGGACTAAAAATAGGCGCCCACCTGCCACCCGCCATAAAGCCTGCTCTCAGTCTCCAAAGTCAGCAGCTCTCAACATCTGCCTTCCAGATGTGACTCCTCACAAACGTCCACAGTGTCCAAAACTAAACTGACCTCTGCTCCGACTCCAGCTTGACTTGTGATGTGGGATCTGTCCCTCCCCAAGCCCCGCCCCCTTGTTAAAGACGCACATCATGGAGTTCACTTTCTAAAGCGCTCGAAGTCTCTAGGGAAAAGTGCTATATAAATATAATTCACTTGACTTCTCCCTCTCCTCCGCTGCTGGGGCAGGAAGAGGAGTGGTTCCTGCGTTCCAATCAAAGCAAATGTTGGCAAGAAAAGGTTGAGACTGGATGAAAAGACACTTGCTCGCTTTCTCCGAGTGCACACCCACTCAAACACTCACACGGACGTCCCGAGTGGGAGCCGGGCGCCCGGAGCACATCCACACTTGCTGCAAATCCCTCGTCTCGCATCCACTCAGAGAGCGAGCCAACCCCACTCAGAGAGCGAGCCAACCCCCCTCAGAGAGCGAGCCAACCCCCCTCAGAGAGCGAGCCAACCCCACTCAGAGAGCGAGCCAACCCCACTCAGAGAGCGAGCCAACCCCACTCAGAGAGCGAGCCAACCCCCCTCAGAGAGCGAGCGAACCCCCCTCAGAGAGCGAGCCAACCCCACTCAGAGAGCGAGCCAATCCCACTCAGAGAGCGAGCCAACCCCACTCAGAGAGCGAGCCAACCCCACTCAGAGAGCGAGCCAACCCCCCTCAGAGAGCGAGCCAACCCCACTCAGAGAGCGAGCCAACCCCCCTCAGAGAGCGAGCCAACCCCACTCAGAGAGCGAGCCAACCCCACTCAGAGAGCGAGCCAACCCCACTCAGACATGCTCTCACAGCATGAAAAGGCAAAGCAAGGCCAGGGACTGATGCAGATCAACTTGGTGCTGATGGAGGTTGGCGGTGTGAGGTTTCTTTCCTTCCATCCATTTTCTACCGCTTGTCCCTCTCCAGGGCGCAGGGAGGCTGGAGCCTATCCCAGCTGCACTCTGGGCGGAAGGCAGGGTAGACCATGGACGAAGAAGGCAGGGTATACCCTGGACAAAGAAGGCAGGGTCGACCCAGGACGAAAAAGGCAGGGTATACCCTGGACAAAGAAGACATGGTCGACCCTGGACGAAGAAAGCAGGAGTCAGGGTAGACCCTGGACGAAGAAAGCAGGGTAGACCCTGGACGAAGAAAGCAGGGTCGACCCTGGACGAAAAAGGCAGGGTCGACCCTGGACGAAGAAGGCAGGGTAGACCCTGGACGAAGAAGGCAGGGTTGACCCTGGACGAAGAAAGCAGGAGTCAGGGTAGACCCTGGACGAAGAAGGCAGGGTCGACCCTGGACGAAAAAGGAAGGGTAGACCCAGGACGAAGAAGGAAGGATCGACTCAGGACAAAGAAGGCAGGGTATACCCTGAACGGAGAAGGCATGGTCGACCCTGGACGAAGAAGACAGGTTCGACCCTGGACGAAGAAGACAGGGTCGACCCTGGACGAAGAAGGCAGGGTAGACCCTGGACGAAGAAGACAGGGTCGACCCTGGACGAAGAAGGCAGGGTAGACCCTGGACGAAGAAGGCAGGGTAGACCCTGGACGAAGAAAGCAGGGTCGACCCTGGACGAAGAAGGCAGGGTAGACCCTGGACGAAGAAAGCAGGGTAGACCCTGGACGAAGAAGGCAGGGTCGACCCTGGACGAAGAAGGCAGGGTAGACCCTGGACGAAGAAGGCAGGGTAGACCCTGGACGAAGAAAGCAGGGTCGACCCTGGACGAAGAAAGCAGGGTCGACCCTGGACGAAAAAGGCAGGGTCGACCCTGGACGAAGAAGGCAGGGTAGACCCTGGACGAAGAAGGCAGGGTTGACCCTGGACGAAGAAAGCAGGAGTCAGGGTAGACCCTGGACGAAGAAGGCAGGGTCGACCCTGGACGAAAAAGGAAGGGTAGACCCAGGACGAAGAAGGAAGGATCGACTCAGGACAAAGAAGGCAGGGTATACCCTGAACGGAGAAGGCATGGTCGACCCTGGACGAAGAAGACAGGTTCGACCCTGGACGAAGAAGACAGGGTCGACCCTGGACGAAGAAGGCAGGGTAGACCCTGGACGAAGAAGACAGGGTCGACCCTGGACGAAGAAAGCAGGAGTCAGGGTAGACCCTGGACGAAGAAGGCAGGGTAGACCCTGGACGAAAAAGGAAGGGTAAACCCAGGACGAAGAAGGAAGGATCGACCCAGGACAAAGAAGGCAGGGTATACCCTGAACGGAGAAGGCATGGTCGACCCTGGACGAAGAAGACAGGGTAGACCCTGGACGAAGAAGACAGGGTAGACCCTGGACGAAGAAGGCAGGGTCGACCCTGGACGAAGAAGGCAGGGTAGACCCTGGACGAAGAAGGCAGGGTCGACCCTGGACGAAGAAGGCAGGGTAGACCCTGGACGAAGAAGGCAGGGTCGACCCTGGACGAAGAAAGCAGGAGTCAGGGTAGACCCTGGACGAAGAAGGCAGCGTATACCCTGGACGAAAAAGGCAGGGTCGACCCTGGACGAAAAAGGAAGGGTAGACCCAGGACGAAGAAGGAAGGATCGACCCAGGACAAAGAAGGCAGGGTATACCCTGAACGGAGAAGGCAGGGTCGACACTGGACGAAGAAGACAGGGTAGACCCTGGACGAAGAAGGCAGGGTCGACCCTGGACGAAGAAGACAGGGTCGACCCTGGACGAAGAAGGCAGGGTAGACCCTGGACGAAGAAGGCAGGGTCGACCCTGGACGAAGAAAGCAGGAGTCAGGGTAGACCCTGGACGAAGAAGGCAGCGTATACCCTGGACGAAAAAGGCAGGGTCGACCCAGGACGAAAAAGGAAGGGTAGACCCAGGACGAAGAAGGCAGGGTATACCCTGGACGGAGAAGGCATGGTCGACCCTGGACGAAGAAGACAGGGTAGACCCTGGACGAAGAAGACAGGGTCGACCCTGGACGAAGAAGGCAGGGTCGACCCTGGACGAAAAAGGAAGGGTCGACCCTGGACGAAGAAAGCAGGAGTCAGGGTAGACCCTGGATGAAGAAGGCAGAGTATACCCTGGACGAAAAAGGCAGGGTCGACCCTGGACGAAGAAGGCAGGGTCGACCCTGGACGAAGAAAGCAGGAGTCAGGGTAGACCCTGGACGAAGAAAGCAGGAGTCAGGGTAGACCCTGGATGAAGAAGGCAGAGTATACCCTGGACGAAAAAGGCAGTGTCGACCCTAGACGAAGAAGACAGCGTATACCCTGGACGAAAAAGGCAGGGTCGACCCTGGACGAAAAAGGAAGGATCGACCCAGGACAAAGAAGGTAGGGTATACCCTGAACGGAGAAGGCATGGTCGACCCTGGACGAAGAAGGAAGGGTAGACCCTGGACGAAGAAGGCAGGAGTCAGGGTAAACCCTGGACAAAGAAGGCAGGGTATACCCTGAACGGAGAAGGCATGGTCGACCCTGGACGAAGAAGACAGGGTAGACCCTGGACGAAGAAGACAGGGTAGACCCTGGACGAAGAAGACAGGGTCGACCCTGGACGAAGAAGACAGGGTCGACCCTGGACGAAGAAGGCAGGGTAGACCCTGGACGAAGAAGGCAGGGTTGACCCTGGACGAAGAAAGCAGGAGTCAGGGTAGACCCTGGACGAAGAAGGCAGCGTATACCCTGGACGAAAAAGGCAGGGTCGACCCAGGACGAAAAAGGAAGGGTAGACCCAGGACGAAGAAGGCAGGGTATACCCTGGACGGAGAAGGCATGGTCGACCCTGGACGAAGAAGACAGGGTAGACCCTGGACGAAGAAGACAGGGTCGACCCTGGACGAAGAAGGCAGGGTCGACCCTGGACGAAAAAGGAAGGGTCGACCCTGGACGAAGAAAGCAGGAGTCAGGGTAGACCCTGGATGAAGAAGGCAGAGTATACCCTGGACGAAAAAGGCAGGGTCGACCCTGGACGAAGAAGGCAGGGTCGACCCTGGACGAAGAAAGCAGGAGTCAGGGTAGACCCTGGACGAAGAAAGCAGGAGTCAGGGTAGACCCTGGATGAAGAAGGCAGAGTATACCCTGGACGAAAAAGGCAGTGTCGACCCTAGACGAAGAAGACAGCGTATACCCTGGACGAAAAAGGAAGGATCGACCCAGGACTAAGAAGGTAGGGTATACCCTGAACGGAGAAGGCATGGTCGACCCTGGACGAAGAAGGAAGGGTAGACCCTGGACGAAGAAGGCAGGAGTAAAGGTAAACCCTGGACAAAGAAGGCAGGGTATACCCTGAACGGAGAAGGCATGGTCGACCCTGGACGAAGAAGACAGGGTAGACCCTGGACGAAGAAGACAGGGTAGACCCTGGACGAAGAAGACAGGGTCGACCCTGGACGAAGAAGACAGGGTCGACCCTGGACGAAGAAGGCAGGGTAGACCCTGGACGAAGAAGGCAGGGTTGACCCTGGACGAAGAAAGCAGGAGTCAGGGTAGACCCTGGACGAAGAAGGCAGCGTATACCCTGGACGAAAAAGGCAGGGTCGACCCAGGACGAAAAAGGAAGGGTAGACCCAGGACGAAGAAGGCAGGGTATACCCTGGACGGAGAAGGCATGGTCGACCCTGGACGAAGAAGACAGGGTAGACCCTGGACGAAGAAGACAGGGTCGACCCTGGACGAAGAAGGCAGGGTCGACCCTGGACGAAAAAGGAAGGGTCGACCCTGGACGAAGAAAGCAGGAGTCAGGGTAGACCCTGGATGAAGAAGGCAGAGTATACCCTGGACGAAAAAGGCAGGGTCGACCCTGGACGAAGAAGGCAGGGTCGACCCTGGACGAAGAAAGCAGGAGTCAGGGTAGACCCTGGACGAAGAAAGCAGGAGTCAGGGTAGACCCTGGATGAAGAAGGCAGAGTATACCCTGGACGAAAAAGGCAGTGTCGACCCTAGACGAAGAAGACAGCGTATACCCTGGACGAAAAAGGCAGGGTCGACCCTGGACGAAAAAGGAAGGATCGACCCAGGACAAAGAAGGTAGGGTATACCCTGAACGGAGAAGGCATGGTCGACCCTGGACGAAGAAGGAAGGGTAGACCCTGGACGAAGAAGGCAGGAGTCAGGGTAAACCCTGGACAAAGAAGGCAGGGTATACCCTGAACGGAGAAGGCATGGTCGACCCTGGACGAAGAAGACAGGGTAGACCCTGGACGAAGAAGACAGGGTAGACCCTGGACGAAGAAGACAGGGTCGACCCTGGACGAAGAAGACAGGGTCGACCCTGGACGAAGAAGGCAGGGTAGACCCTGGACGAAGAAGGCAGGGTTGACCCTGGACGAAGAAAGCAGGAGTCAGGGTAGACCCTGGACGAAGAAGGCAGGGTCGACCCTGGACGAAGAAGGCAGGGTAGACCCTGGACGAAGAAGACAGGGTCGACCCTGGACGAAGAAAGCAGGAGTCAGGGTAGACCCTGGACGAAGAAGGCAGGGTAGACCCTGGACGAAAAAGGAAGGGTAAACCCAGGACGAAGAAGGAAGGATCGACCCAGGACAAAGAAGGCAGGGTATACCCTGAACGGAGAAGGCATGGTCGACCCTGGACGAAGAAGACAGGTTCGACCCTGGACGAAGAAGACAGGTTCGACCCTGGACGAAGAAGACAGGGTAGACCCTGGACGAAGAAGGCAGGGTCGACCCTGGACGAAGAAGGCAGGGTAGACCCTGGACGAAGAAGGCAGGGTCGACCCTGGACGAAGAAGGCAGGGTAGACCCTGGACGAAGAAGGCAGGGTCGACCCTGGACGAAGAAAGCAGGAGTCAGGGTAGACCCTGGACGAAGAAGGCAGCGTATACCCTGGACGAAAAAGGCAGGGTCGACCCTGGACGAAAAAGGAAGGGTAGACCCAGGACGAAGAAGGAAGGATCGACCCAGGACAAAGAAGGCAGGGTATACCCTGAACGGAGAAGGCAGGGTCGACCCTGGACGAAGAAGACAGGGTAGACCCTGGACGAAGAAGGCAGGGTCGACCCTGGACGAAGAAGGCAGGGTAGACCCTGGACGAAGAAGGCAGGGTCGACCCTGGACGAAGAAGACAGGGTCGACCCTGGACGAAGAAGGCAGGGTAGACCCTGGACGAAGAAGACAGGGTCGACCCTGGACGAAGAAGGCAGGGTAGACCCTGGACGAAGAAGGCAGGGTCGACCCTGGACGAAGAAAGCAGGAGTCAGGGTAGACCCTGGACGAAGAAGGCAGCGTATACCCTGGACGAAAAAGGCAGGGTCGACCCAGGACGAAAAAGGAAGGGTAGACCCAGGACGAAGAAGGCAGGGTATACCCTGGACGGAGAAGGCATGGTCGACCCTGGACGAAAAAGACAGGTTCGACCCTGGACGAAGAAGACAGGGTAGACCCTGGACGAAGAAGACAGGGTCGACCCTGGACGAAGAAGGCAGGGTCGACCCTGGACGAAAAAGGAAGGGTCGACCCTGGACGAAGAAAGCAGGAGTCAGGGTAGACCCTGGATGAAGAAGGCAGAGTATACCCTGGACGAAAAAGGCAGGGTCGACCCTGGACGAAGAAGGCAGGGTCGACCCTGGACGAAGAAAGCAGGAGTCAGGGTAGACCCTGGACGAAGAAAGCAGGAGTCAGGGTAGACCCTGGATGAAGAAGGCAGAGTATACCCTGGACGAAAAAGGCAGTGTCGACCCTAGACGAAGAAGACAGCGTATACCCTGGACGAAAAAGGCAGGGTCGACCCTGGACGAAAAAGGAAGGATCGACCCAGGACAAAGAAGGTAGGGTATACCCTGAACGGAGAAGGCATGGTCGACCCTGGACGAAGAAGACAGGGTCGACCCTGGACGAAGAAGGAAGGGTAGACCCTGGACGAAGAAGGCAGGAGTCAGGGTAAACCCTGGACAAAGAAGGCAGGGTATACCCTGAACGGAGAAGGCATGGTCGACCCTGGACGAAGAAGACAGGGTAGACCCTGGACGAAGAAGACAGGGTAGACCCTGGACGAAGAAGACAGGGTCGACCCTGGACGAAGAAGACAGGGTCGACCCTGGACGAAGAAGACAGGGTCGACCCTGGACGAAGAAGGCAGGGTCGACCCTGGACGAAGAAGACAGGGTCGACCCTGGACGAAGAAGGAAGGGTAGACGAAGAAGGCAGGAGTCAGGGTAAACCCTGGACAAAGAAGACAGGGTCGACCCTAGACTAAGAAGGCATTTAGACCCTGGACGAAGAAGGCAGCGTAGACCCTGGACGAAGAAGGCAGCGTAGACCCTGGATGAAGAAGGCAGCGTACACCCTGGACAAGTTGCCACCTAGTTGCTGGGCCAACACAGACAAACACAAAATATGATCACATTTTTCTCAGGACATTCAATCGATCGCAACTCAACTGTTTGACTGATGTTTGGCTTCTCATCTGAGTACACTTCATCAGTACTTGACCATAGACTTAGATTGGTCACATTTAGTCTTGGACTTATATTGGTCAAATCTAGTCTTGGACTTAAATTGTTCATATCTAGTCTTAGTCTTAGGTTGGTCACATCTAGTATTAGACTTAGAATGGTCACCCTAGTCTTAGACTTAGGTTGTTCAGATCTAGTTTTGGACTTAGATTGGTCAGATCTAGTCTTAGACTTAGATTGTTCAGATCTAGTTTTGGACATAGATAGGTCAGATCTAGTCTTAGACTGAGATTGGTCATATTTAGTCTTAGATTGGTCACATCTAGTCTTAGATTCATAATGGTCACA
Source organism: Nerophis ophidion (assembly GCF_033978795.1). Lineage (NCBI taxonomy): Eukaryota > Metazoa > Chordata > Actinopteri > Syngnathiformes > Syngnathidae > Nerophis > Nerophis ophidion. The sequence continues at coordinate 43,290,416 of NC_084632.1, forward strand.
TCTAGTCTTAGTCTTAGATTGGTCAGATTTAGTCTTAAACTTAGATTAGTCAGATGTAGTTTTACTCTTAGATTGGTCCCATCTAGTCTTGGACTAACATTGGTCATAACTAGTCTTAGACTTGGATTGGTCAGATCTAGTCTTAGACTTAGATTGGTCCCATCTAGTCTTGGACTAACATTGGTCATAACTAGTCTTAGACTTGGATTGGTCAGATCTAGTCTTAGTCTTAGATTGGTCACATCTAGTCTTAGATTTAATTTAATTGGATCGAGTCTTTGACTTATATTGTTACATCTAGTCTTAGACTTAGAATAATCACATCTAGTCTTAGACTTACACAGTGCTGTAACATGGTGGACAATCATCTATGTTGATGTTACATGTTACACGGTGCTGTAACATGGTGGACAATCATCTATGTTGATGTTACATGTTACACGGTGCTGTAACATGGTGGACAATCATCTATGTTGATGTTACATGTTACACGGTGCTGTAACATGGTGGACAATCATCTATGTTGATGTTACATGTTACACGGTGCTTTAACATGGTGAACAATCATCTATGTTGATGTAACATGTTACACGGTGCTGTAACATGGTGAACAATCATCTGTGTTGATGTTACATGTTACACGGTGCTGTAACGTGGTGAACAATCATCTGTGTTGATGTTACATGTTACACGGTGCTGTAACGTGGTGAACAATCATCTATGTTGATGTTACATGTTACACGGTGCTGTAACATGGTGAACAATCATCTATGTTGATGTTACATGTTACACGGTGCTGTAACATGGTGAACAATCATCTATGTTGATGTTACATGTTACACGGTGCTGTAACATGGTGAACAATCATCTATGTTGATGTTACATGTTACACGGTGCTGTAACATGGTGGACAATCATCTATGTTGATGTTACATGTTACACGGTGCTGTAACATGGTGGACAATCATCTATGTTGATGTTACATGTTACACAGTGCTGTAACATGGTGGACAATCATCTACGTTGATGTTACATGTTACACAGTGCTGTAACATGGTGGACAATCATCTACGTTGATGTTACATGTTACACAGTGCTGTAACATGGTGGACAATCATCTATGTTGATGTTACATGTTACACAGTGCTGTAACATGGTGGACAATCATCTATGTTGATGTTACATGTTACACAGTGCTGTAACATGGTGGACAATCATCTATGTTGATGTTACATGTTACACAGTGCTGTAACATGGTGGACAATCATCTATGTTGATGTTACATGTTACACAGTGCTGTAACATGGTGGACAATCATCTATGTTGATGTTACATGTTACACAGTGCTGTAACATGGTGGACAATCATCTATGTTGATGTTACATGTTACACAGTGCGGTAACATGGTGGACAATCATCTATGTTGATGTTACATGTTACACAGTGCGGTAACATGGTGGACAATCATCTATGTTGATGTTACATGTTACACAGTGCTGTAACATGGTGGACAATCATCTATGTTGATGTTACATGTTACACAGTGCTGTAACATGGTGGACAATCATCTATATTGATATTACATGTTACACAGTGCTGTAACATGGTGGACAATCATCTATGTTGATGTTACATGTTACACAGTGCTGTAACATGGTGGACAATCATCTATGTTGATGTTACATGTTACACGGTGCTGTAACATGGTGGACAATCATCTATGTTGATGTTACATGTTACACGGTGCTGTAACATGGTGGACAATCATCTATGTTGATGTTACATGTTACACGGTGCTGTAACATGGTGGACAATCATCTATGTTGATGTTACATGTTACACAGTGCTGTAACATGGTGAACAATCATCTATGTTGATGTTACATGTTACACGGTGCTGTAACATGGTGGACAATCATCTATGTTGATGTTACATGTTACACAGTGCTGTAACATGGTGGACAATCATCTATGTTGATGTTACATGTTACACAGTGCTGTAACATGGTGGACAATCATCTATGTTGATGTTACATGTTACACAGTGCTGTAACATGGTGGACAATCATCTATGTTGATGTTACATGTTACACAGTGCTGTAACATGGTGGACAATCATCTATGTTGATGTTACATGTTACACAGTGCTGTAACATGGTGGACAATCATCTATGTTGATGTTACATGTTACACAGTGCTGTAACATGGTGGACAATCATCTATGTTGATGTTACATGTTACACAGTGCTGTAACATGGTGGACAATCATCTATGTTGATGTTACATGTTACACAGTGCTGTAACATGGTGAACAATCATCTATGTTGATGTTACATGTTACGCGGTGCTGTAACATGGTGGACAATCATCTATGTTGATGTTACATGTTACACAGTGCTGTAACATGGTGGACAATCATCTATGTTGATGTTACATGTTACACAGTGCTGTAACATGGTGGACAATCATCTATGTTGATGTTACATGTTACACGGTGCTGTAACATGGTGGACAATCATCTATGTTGATGTTACATTTTACACGGTGCTGTAACATGGTGAACAATCATCTATGTTGATGTTACATGTTACACGGTGCTGTAACATGGTGGACAGTCATCTATGTTGATGTTACATGTTACACAGTGCTGTAACATGGTGGACAATCATCTATGTTGATGTTACATGTTACACAGTGCTGTAACATGGTGGACAATCATCTATGTTGATGTTACATGTTACACGGTGCTGTAACATGGTGGACAATCATCTATGTTGATGTTACATGTTACACAGTGCTGTAACATGGTGAACAATCATCTATGTTGATGTTACATGTTACACAGTGCTGTAACATGGTGGACAATCATCTATGTTGATGTTACATGTTACACGGTGCTGTAACATGGTGGACAATCATCTATGTTGATGTTACATTTTACACGGTGCTGTAACATGGTGAACAATCATCTATGTTGATGTTACATGTTACACAGTGCTGTAACATGGTGAACAATCATCTATGTTGATGTTACATGTTACACAGTGCTGTAACATGGTGAACAATCATCTATGTTGATGTTACATGTTACACAGTGCTGTAACATGGTGAACAATCATCAATGAAGTGAACCTTGTCAGCTCCATTAAAGATCATTTCAAAGTCTGTGGCTTCTCAGCACAGTGAGCTTGAAGATGATTCACAGCTGGACATAGACAACACTCTTCAATACTAGCAACCACCTCAGCTGCCCCTGATCCTTATTCATGGACACATAAATCATGACATCATAGAAATAATGCCTGCGTGCGTGCGTGCGTGTGTGTGTGTGTGTGTGTGTGTGTGTGTGTGTGTGTGTGTGTGTGCGTGCGTGCGTGCGTGTGTGTGTGTGTGGAGGGGGTGCCTAGATGTGCCTCAGAAAGGGTGCGCGTGGTAGCTGAAAAAACTGAGGTCATATGTGCCTGTAGTGTAAATACAGTATGTGCTTATATATGTGTCAATATGACAATATATGTGCCTAAATATGTACATATATGGATATATATTTTTCTATGTGTCTATATGACGATACATACGTCCCTATATGTGCTTTTAGGACAATATATGTGCAAAATATGATTATATTTGTCTATATGAAAATATAAATGTGCCTATATGACGGTGGGTTGAAATAGGTATTCGGTACTTGAACTACTGGATTCTAGTTCCAGGCAGCAATGGGTGTGAGGATATAAGATAGTGTGATAATACTTAGGACAAACTTTAGTGGTAATACATGACTACAATACTTTAGTAGCTATAAATGACTATAATAACCACTAAAGAAGTGACAATACTTGGGACTAACTTTAGTGGATTTTAAAGTCTAGTATAAGGACTAAAGAAGTGACTATACTTGGGACTAACTTTAGTGGAGCTACAAGTCTACAATAAGGACTAAAGAAGTGACTATACTTGGGACTAACTTTAGTGGATTTTAAAGTGTAGAATAAGGACTCAAGAAGTGACAATACTTGGGACTAACTTTAGTTAATATACAAGTCTAGAATAAGGACTAAAGAAGTGACAATATTTGGGACTAACTTTAGTGGATTTAAAAGTCTAGAATAAGGACGAAAGAAGTGACAATATTTGGGACTAACTTTAGTGGATATAAAAGTCTAGAATAAGGACTAAAGAAGTGACAATATTTGGGACTAACTTTAGTGGATTTTAAAGTCTAGAATAAGGACTAAAGAAGTGACAATATTTGGGACTAACTTTAGTGGATTTTAAAGTCTAGAATAAGGACTAAAGAAGTGACAATATTTGGGACTAACTTTAGTGGATTTTAAAGTCTAGAATAAGGACTAAAGAAGTGACAATATTTGGGACTAACTTTAGTGGATTTTAAAGTCTAGAATAAGGACTAAAGAAGTGACAATATTTGGGACTAACTTTAGTGGATTTTAAAGTCTAGAATAAGGACTGAAGAAGTGACAATACTTGGGACTAACTTTAGTGGATATAAAAGTCTGGAATAAGGACTCAAGAAGGCCACAGAAGCAGAAGAGGAAAGAGGCGGTGCTCGCACACTCGTCTTATCGGCCATGCAAGCCGTGAGCGATGTAAGTGGGCTGAGAGACAAGAGGAGGGTCTCTGTTGTGTCCTGTGATCCAAGACTGCGCTTTATGGCATAGTCCAGATCCATATCAGTGTGGGAAAAGACTGCAAGGCCACAGGAACTGTGCTTAAGTAGGAGTGTGTCTGTGCATGTTTGTTTGCTCGCTCGGCAGTTTCTCCCACTAAAGCAATCAAGTGGGGAGAGGTTGGATGTTTACACAGAGTGTGTGTGTGTGTGTGTGCGTGCGTGCGTGCGTGTGTGTGTATGTGTGTGTGTAGACCATGGCTGCTGTGAAGCCTGATAAGGACTATAAACATCATCCAACAGCAGGCCTGCAGGTTGAGGGTTGAGCCTTTGAGCCTCAGCGACTACTTTATTCTCACGTTGTTTTGGGGACATTCCCCCCATCTCACTCGTGGGAGTCTGAGTCCAACAATTCCCTGGCCGTCGCACACCAGGACTTAGTGCCTGAGTCGACCTGCGTTGAGTACCTGAGGCCCCCCCCCCCACACAGCAGACATGTTGGGAGATGTTCTGAGACGGTGAAGCGGGGTCCATCAGGACACATCGCTGCAGAAACGGAACTTCACGTGTCGCCGCACGCCTAATTGTGACTCGCTCCTCATTTCCCAGCGGGAATTGGACAGACGCACCACCTGGACCCGGAGGTGTACCTGAGAACAGTTTGCTGAGGAGGCCTCCTTCACTGCTAGAAATGCTGGTCTCAGGCTCAACTACGCAAACTTTGTGTCAACTTTGACTTCCCCCAGAAAGCAAAGTTTCATCCTCTCTTCAGGACTGTGCCAGTCTGATCACAAGACCTCACTTAGACCATGTCTGCACTAAGTCCGTTAACCCCTTGAAGGAATAATTATTTAGCCTAAGACCCGTTCCAGCCACACTAAACCAGCATTTAAGGTCCCCCTCCTAGGGACAATTTGTACACGGGTAAGTGTGCCGTGTATTTAGTGAATTTGAGCTGTTTGGCCACAATACCCAGCAATGATTGGAAGAGAAAAAGTGAGGCTTTTAATCCCAGGAACACCACACCTACTGTCAAGCATAGTGGTGGTAGTATTATGCTCTGGGCCTGTTTTGCTGCCAATGGAACTGGTGATTTACAGAGAGTAAATGGGAAAATGAAAGAAGGGTTCAAAGAATGTGCAAATGAAACTGCTGGGCTTCCAGACCCCAAAAAAGGTTAAGAAGCACTCTTTTAGAATGACCTTCCCAAAGTCCTGATTTAAAAGTGTGGACAATGCTGAAGAAACAAGTCCGTGTCAGAAAAGCAACACATTTAGCTGAACTGCACCGATTTTGTCAAGAGGAGTGGTCAAAAATTCAAGCTTGTGGATGGCTACCAAAAGCTTCTTATTGCAGTGAAACTTGCCGAGGGACATGGAAGCAAATATTAACATTGCATTCATAAAAGCAGCAAATATTAACATTGCATTCATAAAAGAAGCAAATATTAACATTGCATTCATAAAAGAAGCAAATATTAACATTGCATTCATAAAAGAAGCAAATATTAACATTGAATTCATAAAAGAAGCAAATATTAACATTGCATTCATAAAAGAAGCAAATATTAACATTGCATTCATAAAAGAAGCAAATATTAAAATTGCATTCATAAAAGAAGCAAATATTAACATTGCATTCATAAAAGAAGCAAATATTAACATTGCATTCATAAAAGAAGCAAATATTAACATTGCATTCATAAAAGAAGCAAATATTAACATTGCATTCATAAAAGAAGCAAATATTAACATTGCATTCATAAAAGAAGCAAATATTAACATTGCATTCATAAAAGAAGCAAATATTAAAATTGCATTCATAAAAGAAGCAAATATTAACATTGCATTCGTAAAAGAAGCAAATATTAACATTGCATTCATAAAAGAAGCAAATATTAACATTGCATTCATAAAAGAAGCAAATATTAACATTGCATTCGTAAAAGAAGCAAATATTAACATTGCATTCATAAAAGAAGCAAATATTAACATTGCATTCATAAAAGAAGCAAATATTAACATTGCATTCATAAAAGAAGCAAATATTAACATTGCATTCATAAAAGAAGCAAATATTAACATTGCATTCATAAAAGAAGCAAATATTAACATTGCATTCATAAAAGAAGCAAATATTAACATTGCATTCATAAAAGAAGCAAATATTAACATTGCATTCATAAAAGAAGCAAATATTAAAATTGCATTCATAAAAGAAGCAAATATTAACATTGCATTCATAAAAGAAGCAAATATTAACATTGCATTCATAAAAGAAGCAAATATTAACATTGCATTCGTAAAAGAAGCAAATATTAACATTGCATTCATAAAAGAAGCAAATATTAAAATTGCATTCATAAAAGAAGCAAATATTAACATTGCATTCGTAAAAGAAGCAAATATTAACATTGCATTCATAAAAGAAGCAAATATTAACATTGCATTCATAAAAGAAGCAAATATTAACATTGCATTCATAAAAGAAGCAAATATTAACATTGCATTCATAAAAGAAGCAAATATTAACATTGCATTCATAAAAGAAGCAAATATTAACATTGCATTCATAAAAGAAGCAAATATTAACATTGCATTCATAAAAGAAGCAAACTTCATGAATGTTTATTCATGAGCAACAAGTATTAGCTCTAGGGCTGCAAATATTTGGGTGTCCCACGATTCGATTCAATATCGATTTTTGGGGTCACGATTCGATAATAAATCGATTTTATTTTTTTCAATTCAACACGATTTTCGATTCAAAAACTATTTTTTTCCAGATTTAAAAGGATTCTGTATTTATTCAATACATAGATTTCATCAGGATCTACACCAGTCTGCTGACATGCTAGCAGTGTCAGGCTTGCCCCTGACAGTTTGTCTATGTTTTACTTTTTTCCTCTGCATTTGTCTGTTTCCTCTGTGTTTAGTGTCTCCTGTCTAGTGCTCTTATTTTGTCAGCTTCCTGTCTTGTTCCCTGAGTGCTGTGTTCCTCCTCAGCTACAGCTGATTGGCACCTGGCCACACCTGTTGCCACATCGACACGACAAGAGCAACATATGACAACGACAAGTCCAAATGACAATACAATGATCCAGCAACTGACACAAAACCAAGCAGGTACAAATAGGAGCAGGCTGATTGGCAACAGGTGTGGCCAGGTGCCAATCAGCCTGCTCCTATTTGTACCTGCTTGGTTTTGTGTCAGTTGCTGGATCATTGTATTGTCATTTGGACTTGTCGTTGTCATATGTTGCTCTTGTCGTGTCGATGTGGTTCTTTTCAGCTATTACCTGTCATGCTACATTTTGTTTTGGATGTCGTAGCATTAAGCTGTTCTTGTTAGCCATTAGTTATTTCCAGTTTTTCTGTTTGCTATCCACTAGCTTCCATGCTAAAGTTCCTTTTTGTTTTCTAGCTTCCAGTGCTAGCTCTCTTAGTTTGTTATTCCGCCCACGTGCGTGATTTTTGTTTGTTCTTGTGTAGTTTTAATTAAATCAGGTTTTCATATCCCATGCCTGCCTCCATTTGACATCAACAAATAACACTGACAAGCAGAGTAGTATATTTTTGTAGAAAGCTTTTATAATTGTAAAGGACAATGTTTTATCAACTGATTGCAATAATGTAAATTTGTTTTAACTATTAAAGGAAGCAAAAATATGACTTATTTTATCTTTGTGAAAACATTGGACACAGTGTGTTGTCCAGCTTATGAGATGCCATGCAAGTGTAAGCCACTGTGACACTATTGTTCTTTTATTATTATTTTTATAAATGTCTAATGATAATGTCAGTGAGGGATTTTTAATCACTGCTATGCTGAAATGATAACTAATATTGATACTGTTGTTGATAATATTCATTTTTGTTTCACTACTTCTGGTTTGTTCTGTGTGGTGTTTGTGTCTCCTCTCAATTGTTCTGTTTATTGCAGTTCTGAGTGTTGCTGGCTCAGGTTTGGTTTTGGAAATGTATTGCATTGTTATGGTGTTGATGTGTAGTGGTTTGTTGAATTGATAAAAAAAAATAATAAAAAAAATGATTTAAAAAAAAAAAGAGAATCGATTCTGAATCGCACAACGTGAGAATCGCGATTCCAATTTGAATCGATTTTTTCCCACACCCCTAATGTGCTCCAATCATCCATCCATCCATCCATCCATCCATCTTCTTCCGATTATCCGAGGTCGGGTCGCGGGGGCAGCAGCCTAAGCAGGGAAGCCCAGACTTCCCTCTCTTCGTCTAGCTCTTCCCGGGGGATCCCGAGGCGTTCCCAGGCCAGCCGGGAGACATAGTCTTCCCAACGTGTCCTGGGTCTTCCCCGTGGCCTCCTACTGGTTGGACGTGCCCTAAACACCTCCCTAGGGAGGCGTTCGGGTGGCATCCTGACCAGATGCCCGAACCACCTCATCTGGCTCCTCTCGATAAAATAGAATAGAATGAACTTTATTGTCATTATATTTGCATATAACGAGATTAAAGACTCCAACTTAAGGTGCGGTAGTGGGAACAAATATGGGGTGAAATAAATGACATAAGAGGTAAAAAGGAAAAACTAACAATTGAAATAAACAGACTACTATCCAATAAAAATAATAAGCAATTCTGTACAACATACAAAACACTATAGAAGTACAAAATACTGTACAATATACAGAGCAAGACAGGAGTACCGAAGTAATAAATAACAATCAGTGTCGGACGTATTGCACTCAAAGGGTAGTATTGCACACTAGGGTATTAGGACATGATATTGTATAGGAGTGAATTATTATTATTATTATAAGTTAGAGTTCAACATGGTGACAGCTTTGCGAAAGAAGCTGTCTCTGAGCCTGTTTGGAGGAGCAGCGGCTTTACTTTGAGTTCCTCCCGGATGACAGAGCTTCTCACCCTATCTCTAAGGGAGAGACCTGGAAACTCATTTGGGCCGCTTGTACCCGTGATCTTGTCCTTTCGGTCATAACCCAAAGCTCATGACCATAGGTGAGGATGGGAACGTAGATCGACCGGTAAATTGAGAGCTTTGCCTTCCAGCTCAGCTCCTTCTTCACCACAACGGATCGATACAACGTCCGCATTACTGAAGACGCCGCACCGATCCGCCTGTCGATCTCACGATCCACTCTTCCCTCACTCGTGAACAAGACTCCTAGGTACTTGAACTCCTCCACTTGGGGCAGGGTCTCCTCTCCAAGCCGGAGATGGCACTCCACCCTTTTCCGGGCGAGAACCATGGACTCTGATTTGGAGGTGCTGGTTCTCATTCCGGTCGCTTCACACTCGGCTGCGAACCGATCCAGTGAGAGCTGAAGATCCCGGCCAGATGAAGCCATCAGGACCACATCATCTGCAAAAAGCAGAGACCTAATCCTGCGGTCACCAAACCAGAACCCCTCAACGCCTTGACTGCGCCTAGAAAGTCTGTCCATAAAAGTTATGAACAGAATGGGTGACAAAGGACAGCCTTGGCGGAGTCCAACCCTCACTGGAAACGTGTCCGACTTACTGCCGGCAATGTGGACCAAGTTCTGACACTGTGCTCCAATCACGACATCACAGAAAAAAGTGAGTCGTAGAAATGATTGTAAACCCCAGACAGCCATGATGTTCTTTACACGTGTACGTCCACTTTTGACCAGGACTGTACTCAGCACATGTGTAAAAGTGCCGACACAGCAGACAGACACACAGACCACCAAAGGATGAGTCCGCCGGGCACCTGGGCTCCTGCACGCCGACACTGGACTTTGTCCAGCAGATAAAGAGCGTCTGAGGTGTGCGACGTCATCGCCACAACCCGACGTCTCGGGTGAGAAGATGACTCAAGAAGACGTTAACGCCGGCGCTCACTTAGTCCAGACAGGAGCCTCCATAAAACCGAAGGGTGACGAAGTCGGGCCTAAATCACTTTGGCTATTAGTTGAGTCACAGATGAGTTCATAAGAGAGCTGCACTCCAGGGGGTCGCCGGCTAAACCGTCCTCCATTTCAGCGACGGCGCCCCGCTCATAAACGCACACACCGACGCCTCCCGTGATGATCCAGTCCTCAGGGCCACGGTGAGTCACCTGTAGACTTGACACCTGAGGCGCGGCCGACAAAGATTTGTGTGCGTAATGCCGCTCTGGCTCCAGTGATGTCATCATCGGGAGACAGTCGGTGGCGGGGAGAAGGCACACTTCCCGGGGTTTGACCGCCGAGCCGCTGTCGGTGAATAACGGGCACTTTTTAATGCTGCTTGGCTTCTAAGTGCTTTTGTGTATAAATACAGATATTAAACAGCTATTACACATCAGTGGGATGGATTAGTGGCACCTGGGAGGCGTACTTACCGGCTTTACGAGCAACCATAATCACAACCAGCAGCCGCCCTTCATCAGTTTTATTTCCCTGTTGCGGGCAAACAGAAATAGAACATTGTTAAGAACACAGAAGGATAGCTGCAAGTCACTTGTTAGCGACAAAAGTTGGAATATGTGACCAACTATAATGTCTTGTCATGGACTAACAACTGATTCAAAGTAGTGTGCCGGTCTAACATCACCAGGAATCATCATCAATCAATCAATCAATCAATCAATCTATTACTTACAGACCCCGTTTCCATATGAGTTGGCAAATTGTGTTAGATGTAAATATAAACAGAATACAATGATTTGCAAATCCTTTTCAAGCCATATTCAGTTGAATATGCTACAAAGACAACATATTTGATGTTCAAACTCATAAAAAAATGTGTTTTTGCAAATAATAATTAACTTAGAATTTCATGACTGCAACACGTGCCAAAGTAGTTGGGAAAGGGCATGTTCAAAACTGTGTTACATTACATTTTCTTTTACAAACTGATTCAAAATAGTACGTGAGTGTGCCAGTCTAACATCACCAAGAATCATCATCAATCAATTAATCAATCAATCAATCAATGTTTACTTACAGACCCCGTTTCCATAAGAGTTGAGAAATTGTGTTAGATGTAAATATAAACAGAATACAATGATTTGCAAATCCTTTTCAAGCCATATTCAGTTGAATATGCTACAAAGACAACATATTTCATGTTCAAACTGATAAACTTTTTTTTTTGCAAATAATCATTAACTTAGAAGGGCTTCACGGTGGTAGAGGGGTTAGTGCGTCTGCCTCACAATACAAAGGTCCTGAGCAGTCCTGGGTTCAATCCCGGGCTCGGGATCTTTCTGTGTGGAGTTTGCATGTTCTCCCCGTGACTGCGTGGGTTCCCTCCAGGTACTCCGGGTTCCTCCCACCTCCAAAGACATGCACCTGGGGATAGGCCCCTCCCACCTCCAAAGACATGCACCTGGGGATAGGCCCCTCCCACCTCCAAAGACATGCACCTGGGGATAGGCCCCTCCCACCTCCAAAGACATGCACCTGGGGATAGGCCCCTCCCACCTCCAAAGACACGCACCTGGGGATAGGCCCCTCCCACCTCCAAAGACATGCACCTGGGGATAGGCCCCTCCCACCTCCAAAGACATGCACCTGGGGATAGGTTGATTGGCAACACTAAATGGTCCCTAGTGTGTGAATGTTGTCTGTCTATCTGTGTTGGCCCTGTGATGAGGTGGCGACTTGTCCAGGGTGTACACCGCCTTCCGCCCAATTGTAGTTGAGATAGGCGGCAGTGCCCCCCACAACCCCAAACGTAATAAGCAGTAGAAAATGGACGGATGGATGGCATTAAATTAGAATTTCATGGCTGCAACACGTGCCAAAGTAGTTGGGAAAGGGCATGTTCACCACTGTGTTACATCACCTTTTCTTTTAACAACACTCAATAAACGTTTGGGAACTGAGGAAACTAATTGTTGAAGCTTTGAAAGTGGAATTCTTTCCCATTCTTGTTTTATGTAGAGCTTCAGTCCTTCAACAGTCCGGGGTCTCCACTGTCCTATTTTACGCTTCATAATGTTCCACACATTTTCCATGGGAGACAGGTCTGGACTGCAGGCGGGCCAGGAAAGTACCCGCACTCTTTTTTTTTTAACAAAGCACGCTGTTGTAACACTGGTCTTGCTGAAATAAGGGAACAAAATTGGGAACAATGTTTCATATTTTTTCTGTTTTTGTATCGTAAAATTCAGACTTTTTAAAGTAAAATTATTACTTTTCAATGCAAAATGGTGACATTTGTCATATAAAATTCTAAGTTTAATTACAATTTTGTCAATGTTGTTGTCTTTGTACAACAGTGACATTTTTGGAGTAAAATTATCATAATTTTGCCAAGTAAAATTCAGATTATTATTATATAATTGCCAAAATTTCACAGTTTTCTTATAAAATTGTGACTTCCATCCATCCATCCATTTACTACCGCTTAGTGTGTGCAAACATTTGAAGTGCTCCCCCTCTGGCCAACATATGAAATAAGAAGTGTGTGTAAGAAATTGCAATGCGCCCCCTTTGGCCAAAATCAATAGAATAAATATTTATATAGAGACATACTGTAATAATGAAGTAAATAATGAAGATTAAAAAACAAATACCAGCAAAATAATTTAAATAAGAAGAAAAAAATGAACTAAAAGCAGTCTTTTCCTCACAGTGTCGACTTTTTTCTTATAAAATTGGGAACAATTTCTCATATTCTTTCTGTTTCTGTAACATTGCAATATTTGCTTGTGAAATTCTGACCTTTTTTTTTAATGTAAAATGATTACTTTTCAAATCAAAATGGTGACGTTTGTCATATAAAATTCAGACTTTAATCACAATATTGCCAATTTTTGTTGTCCTTGTAAAATAGTGACATTTTTTTGAGTAAAATTACTATAAATTTTGCCAAGTAAAATTTCCGATTATTATTTTGTTTTTGCCAACATTTTACTGTTCTCTTATAAAATTGTGACTTCCATCCATCCATCCATTTCCTACCGCTTAGTGTGTGCAAACATTTGAAGTGCTCCCCCTCTGGCCAACATATGAAATAACAAGTGTGTGTAAGAAATTGCAATGCGCCCCCTTTGGCTAAAATTAATTAAAAACATAAAATAAATATGTATATAGACACATACTGTAATAAAGAAGTAAATAAAGAATATCAAAAAACAATTACCAACAAAATATTTAAAACATTTACAAAATAAAAATGAACTAAAAGCAGTCTTTTTCTCACAATGTGTGGACTTTTTTCTTATAAAATTGGGAACAATTTCTCATATTCTTTCTGTTTGTGTAATATTGCAATATTCGCTTGCAAAAATCTGACTTTTAATGTCAAATGATTACTTTTCAATGCATAATGGTGACATTTGTCATATAAAATTCCGACTTTTATTACAATATTGACAATTTTTGTTGTCCTTGTAAAATAGGGACATTTTTGGGGGTAAAACTACTATAAATTTTGCCAAGTAAAATTCAGATTATTATTTTGTTTTTGCCAACATTTTACCGTTCTCTTATAAAATTGTGACTTCCATCCATTTTCTACTGCTTAATGTGTGTAAACATTTGAAGTGGTGCCCCTCTGGCCAATATATGAAATAACAAGTGTGTGTAAGAAATTGCAATGCGCCCCCTTTGGCTAAAATGAATTAAAACCATAAAATAAATATGTATATAGAGACATACTGTAATAAAGTAAATAATGAATATCAAAAAACAATTACCAACAAAATATTTAAAAAACTTACAAAATAAAAATGAACTAAAAGCAGTCTTTTTCTCACAATGTGTGGACTTTTTTCTTATAAAATTGGGAACAATTTCTCATATTCTTTCTGTTTGTGTAATATTGCAATATTCGCTTGCAAAAATCTGACTTTTAATGTCAAATGATTACTTTTCAATGCATAATGGTGACATTTGTCATATAAAATTCCGACTTTTATTACAATATTGCCAATTTTTGTTGTCCTTGTAAAATAGGGACATTTTTTGGAGTAAAATTACTATAAATTTTGCCAAGTAAAATTCAGATTATTATTTTGTTTTTGCCAACATTTTACTGTTCTCTTATAAAAATGTGACTTCCATCCATCCATCCATTTCCTACCGCTTAGTGTGTGCAAACATTTGAAGTGGTCCCCCTCTGGCCAACATATGAAATAACAAGTGTGTGTAAGAAATTGCAATGCGCCCCCTTTGGCCAAAATGAATTAAAAACATAAAATAAATATGTATATAGAGACATACTGTAATAAAGTAAATAATGAATATCAAAAAACAATTACCAACAAAATATTTAAAAAACTTACAAAATAAAAATGAACTAAAAGCAGTCTTTTTCTCACAATGTGTGGACTTTTTTCTTATAAAATTGGGAACAATTTCTCATATTCTTTCTGTTTCTGTAACATTGTAATATTCGCTTGCAAAAATCTGACTTTTAATGTAAAATGATTACTTTTCAATGCAGAATGGTGACATTTGTCATATAAAATTCCGACTTTTATTACAATATTGCCAATTTTTGTTGTCCTTGTAAAATAGGGACATTTTTTGGAGTAAAATTACTATAAATTTTGCAAAGTAAAATTCTGATTATTATTTTGTTTTTGCCAACATTTTACTGTTCTCTTATAAAAATGTGACTTCCATCCATCCATCCATTTCCTACCGCTTAGTGTGTGCAAACATTTGAAGTGGTCCCCCTCTGGCCAACATATGAAATAACAAGTGTGTGTAAGAAATTCCAATGTGCCCCCTTTGGCTAAAATGAATTAAAAACATAAAATAAATATGTATATAGACACATACTGTAATAACAAAGTAAATAATGAATATCAAAAAACAATTACCAACAAAATATTTAAAAAACTTACAAAAAAAATGAACTAAAAGCAGTCTTTTTCTCACAATGTGTGGACTTTTTTCTTATAAAATTGGGAACAATTTCTCATATTCTTTCTGTTTGTGTAATATTGTAATATTCGCTTGCAAAAATCTGACTTTTAATGTAAAATGATTACTTTTCAATGCAGAATGGTGACATTTGTCATTTAAATTCGGACTTTTATTACAATATTGCCAATATTTGTTGTTGTTCTTGTACAACAGAGACCTTTTTGGAGTAAAAGTATGAATTTTGTCATCATTTTGCCGAGTGAAATTCTGATTATTATTGTAACATTGCTAACATTTTACAGTTTTCCTATAAAATTGTGACTTTTGTTGAGTAACATTACGACGCTTTTCATGTAAAATAGTGACTGTTATTAAACAGCTATTACACATCAGTGGGATGGATTAGTGGCACCTGGGAGGCGTACTTACCGGCTTTACGAGCAACCATTATCACAACCAGCAGCCGCCCTTCATCAGTTTTATTTCCCTGTTGCGGGCAAACAGAAATAGAACATTGTTAAGAACACAGAAGGATAGCTGCAAGTCGCTTGTTAGCGACAAAAGTTGGAATATGTGACCAACTATAATGTCTTGTCATGGACTAACAACTGATTAGTAAGACTTTGTCACAGATCAAATCACAAAGTGCAGCTGAAGTAAATCAACAATTCATTTAAAACAACGAGGACAACATCATGAAAAACATACAAAGTGGATTAAAAATGAAAGTTAAAAGGTGCATTAATTAAAAGCTTTATTAGCTTTACTGCGTCTGTGGGCACAGATCTGGTGACCACAGATGAGGCGCTAGCTGTCCAAAGTCGGGACGCGGGGTGGACCACTCATCTGTGCTGACCTGTCTCTACTCAAGATGATCTCCTGCTGGACCCACTATGGACTAGAATCTCACTATTATGTTAGATCCACTATGGACTGGACTCTCACCTTTATGTTAGATCCACTATGGACTGGACTCTCACACTATTATGTTAGATCCGCTATGGACTAGAATCTCACTATTATGTTGGATCCACTATGGACTGGACTCTCACTATTATGTTAGATCCACTATGGACTGGACTCTCACACTATTATGTTGGATCCACTATGGACTGGACTCTCACTATTATGTTAGATCCACTATGGACTGGACTCTCACACTATTATGTTAGATCCACTATGGACTAGAATCTCACTATTATGTTAGATCCACTATGGACTGAACTCACACTATTATGTTAGATCCACTATGGACTGGACTCTCACTATTATGTTAGATCCACTATGGACTGGACTCTCACTATTAAGTTAGATCCACTATGGACTGGACTCTCACACTATTATGTTGGATCCACTATGGACTGGACTCTCACTATTATGTTAGATCCACTATGGACTGGACTCTCACACTATTATGTTAGATCCACTATGGACTGGTACACTATACTAGTACCAGTACACCATACAACCCGACTTGGAACCAAATATCGCCCGCTTAAAAGAAAAGGGTTAATAGGTTGGGAAGACTTTAGATCCTGGCTCACAAGACGGAGCCACATGACGAGGACCTATTGGTATTGGTGTTGGCCCTCTGCTGACCTAAAGCATAAACTGGAACAAGGCCAGGGGCAGAGTCACAGGACTGGACTAATCATCGTTATTGCACACAGCGCCTGCTTGTCAGAAGTAGGCCAGTCGGCATCGTGACCCTGCATGAACACAGAGTACTAATAAACTTATACTAACATACTTATACTCACATACTTCTACTAACACTAGCTGTGCACACTTGTGTTCTACAACTAAGACTCTTTAGCGCCACCCAGAGGTGGGTAGAGTAGCCAGAAATTGTACTCAAGTAAGAGTAGTTACTTTAGAGATGTATTACTCAAGTAAAAGTCAGGAGTAGTCACCCAAATATTTACTGGAGTAAAAGTAAAAAGTATGTTGGGAAAAAAACTACTCAAGTACTGAGTAACTATCTATCTATCTCTCTATCTATCTTTCTTTCTTTCTTTCTTTCTACCATATTTCCTTGAATTGCCGCCGGGGCGCTAATTAATTTAAAACCTCTTCTCACTCCGGCACTTACCAAAGGCATGTGGTAAATTTAGGCCTGCGCTTATCAATTTGAGTGTGATGTAAGGATACCATCATAAAAAGCACATTTAATAAAAAAAAGGTTATTATGGTCTTACCTTTACTTATAAATGAAGTCCATGCGCAGCTCCTTCTGATCAAAAGCATCGATAACTTGTTTATAGAAGTCTTCCTTATCTTTCTTCAGTTTTAAAAGTCTCTCTGTCTCGATGGAGATCTTCCTTTATTACCTCCTGCTTCCATTGAAAGTCCAGTTTAGAAAACTGTTTTATTTTAGATATGTAATCCTCCATGTTAAAAGTGCAAGCGAGAGGAAAAAATAAACGATCGCTGCTTGTTGTCACTTCTTCTGCAGCCGAGTAGTCGCAAGAAGGATCACTAGCGCCCTCTACCACCAGGAGGCGGGAGTCATTTAATGACTCATATTTGACACACGCAGCTACGGTATGTTAATAAAACATAGCTGCTTACTGTTTTTTTTAGCATATTCAATAGCTTGGACCTTAAATCCTACTGAATAGCTCTTAATCTTCTTCCCTTTATGCGATTTCAAATGATTGAAATCAGCCTCCTCCATTTTGAAAATGATGACAGGTGAAGTGTCACTCGTGACGTGACAAGTTTGACCCTGTGGAAATTCTAGACATGCGCTAATAAAAATAATATTTTGCGAAACGAGTTTGACCCGGCAGTAATTCTGGGCAGGCGCATACTTTATACCCGGCGGCAATTCAAGGAAATATGGTATCCATCTATCTATCTATCTATCTATCTATCTATCCTTCATTCACCAGTGTGAGCGTTACCGGAGAAGAATAACAAGTCTGCTAATTATAACAGTCTGCTAATAAATAAAGTGTACTTTTATTTATAGTCTTCTAATAATATATTAATAAATATAATGTGTTAATAATACTAGTAGTGTTTGAATAATATCAGTCTGCTAAAAATAACAACCTGCTAATATGATACAGTCTGCTAATAATAACAGTCTGTAATTACTAGCAGGTTTCTGCTAGTAATTACTGTACTGTGCTGATAAATGTGCTAATAATTATAGTGTGCTAATAAACATAATGTACTTATATATACAGTCGTCTAATAGTGTACTAATACATAAAATGTACTAATAACACATACATATAATATTTATAGAGTGCAAATAAAAGTGCTAATAATTATAATGTGTTAGTGATAATAGTGTGCTAGTAATTACAATGTGCTAATAATTGTCGTATGATGATAAATGTGCTAATAGTTGTAGTGTGCTTATAATAATAGTCTGCTGATAATAACAATCTGCTAATAAATATAATGTGCTAATAATTATATTCTGTTAATAATTATAGTCTGCTTGTAAACATAATGTACTTATGTTTATAGTCTTTTAATAGTGTGCTAATACATGTAATGTACTGATAATACATACATGTAATAATTATAGTGAGCAAATAAACGTGAAAAAAATTATAGTGTGCTGATAATAATAGTCTGCTAATAATTATAGTGTGCCAGTAATTACAATGTGCTAATAATTGCCGTGAGCTGATAAACATGCTAATAATTGTAGTGTGCTTATAATAACAGTCTGCTAATAAATATAAAGTGCTAATAGTTATATTCTGCTAATAATTATAGTCAGCTATTAAACACAATGTATTTATAGTCTTCTAGTAGTGTGCTAATACATATAATGTACTGATAATACATACATATAATAACTATAGTGTGCAAATTAATGTGCAAATAAATATAGTGTGATAATAATAATAGTCTGCTAATAATTAGTGTGCTAGTAATTACAATGTGCTAATAATTGTAGTGTGCTAATAATAACTGACAAATATAATGTGCTAATCATTATCATCTGTTAATAATTATAGTCTTCTAGTAAACATAATGTACTTATATTTACAGTCTTCTAATAGTGTACTAATACATAATATGTACTGATAATACATACATATAATAATTATAGTGTGCTAATAATAACAGTCTGCTAATAATTATAGTCTGCTAGTAAACATAATGTACTTATATTTATAGTCTTCTAATAGTGTACTAATACATATAATGTACTAATAATACAAACATATAATAACTATAATGTGTTAATAATAATATTCTGCTAATAATTGTCGTGTGCTGATAAATTTGCTAATAATTATAGTGTGCTAATATTAATAGTCTGATAATAATAACAGTCTGCTACTAAACATAATGTACTTATATTTAAAGTCTTCTAATAGTGTACTAATACATATAATGTACTAATAATTCATACATAAAATAATTATAGTATGCTAATGATTATAGTGTGCAAACAAATGTGCTAATAATTTTAGTGTGCTAATAATAATAGTCTGCTGATAATTATAGTGTGCTAGTAATTACAATGTGCTAATAATTGACGTGTGCTGATAAATGTGCTAATAAATATAGTGCGCTAATAATAATAATAGTCTGCTAATAAATACAATGTGCTAATAATTGACGTGTGCTGATAAATGTGCTAATACATATAGTGCGCTAATAATAATAATAGTCTGCTAATAAATATAATGTGCTAATAATTATAATCTGTTAATAATTATAGTCTGCTTGTAAACATAATGTACTTATATTTATAGTCCTCTGATAGTGTACTAATACATATAATGTACTGATAATACATACATATAATAATTATAGTGTGCTAATAATTATAGTGTGCTAATAGTGATAGTGTGCTAATAATAATAGTCACCCCAAGTAATACATTGTGCACGAACAAATTGCATTTCTTTTGTAGCCCGTTAATTTGAAAACTTATCAGCGGTTTTCTTTCCCGGTGAATACTTTTAGTCCTCAGCGTCATGTTCTACCTTTGAAGAGCCTTCCTATTTGGAGCTTTGGTGCTCAGCCTTTGAAGACAGCTGCATCGTTTCAGGCCAGGTTCACACCGAGGATCTGGCTAATTGCAGAAGTTATTTTACATTTCAAACGCTGCCATAATCTCCCAGTCGCCATCTTCTCTGCACTAGGACTAGGACTAGGACTAGTCTTGTGTGGTGTGTGGGACTACTAGGACTGTACTTGTGTGGTGTGTGGGACTACTAGGACTGTACTTGTGTGGTGTGTGGGACTACTAGGACTGTACTTGTGTGCTGTGTGGGACTACTAGGACTGTACTTGTGTGGTGTGTGGGACTACTAGGACTGTACTTGTGTGCTGTGTGGGACTACTAGGACTGTACTTGTGTGCTGTGTGGGACTACTAGGACTGTACTTGTGTGGTGTGTGGGACTACTAGGACTGTACTTGTGTGCTGTGTGGGACTACTAGGACTGTACTTGTGTGGTGTGTGGGACTACTAGGACTGTACTTGTGTGGTGTGTGGGACTACAAGGACTGTACTTGTGTGGTGTGTGGGACTACTAGGACTGTACTTGTGTGCTGTGTGGGACTACTAGGACTGTACTTGTGTGCTGTGTGGGACTACTAGGACTGTACTTGTGTGGTGTGTGGGACTACTAGGACTGTACTTGTGTGGTGTGTGGGACTACTAGGACTGTACTTGTGTGCTGTGTGGGACTACTAGGACTGTACTTGTGTGGTGTGTGGGACTACTAGGACTGTACTTGTGTGCTGTGTGGGACTACTAGGACTGTACTTGTGTGGTGTGTGGGACTACTAGGACTGTACTTGTGTGCTGTGTGGGACTACTAGGACTGTACTTGTGTGGTGTGTGGGACTACTAGGACTGTACTTGTGTGCTGTGTGGGACTACTAGGACTGTACTTGTGTGCTGTGTGGGACTACTAGGACTGTACTTGTGTGCT
Source organism: Nerophis ophidion (assembly GCF_033978795.1). NCBI lineage: Eukaryota > Metazoa > Chordata > Actinopteri > Syngnathiformes > Syngnathidae > Nerophis > Nerophis ophidion. Next base: position 43,311,787 of record NC_084632.1, read on the forward strand.
GTGTGGGACTACTAGGACTGTACTTGTGTGCTGTGTGGGACTACTAGGACTGTACTTGTGTGGTGTGTGGGACTACTAGGACTGTACTTGTGTGGTGTGTGGGACTACTAGGACTGTACTTGTGTGCTGTGTGGGACTACTAGGACTGTACTTGTGTGGTGTGTGGGACTACTAGGACTGTACTTGTGTGCTGTGTGGGACTACTAGGACTGTACTTGTGTGGTGTGTGGGACTACTAGGACTGTACTTGTGTGGTGTGTGGGACTACAAGGACTGTACTTGTGTGGTGTGTGGGACTACTAGGACTGTACTTGTGTGCTGTGTGGGACTACTAGGACTGTACTTGTGTGCTGTGTGGGACTACTAGGACTGTACTTGTGTGGTGTGTGGGACTACTAGGACTGTACTTGTGTGGTGTGTGGGACTACTAGGACTGTACTTGTGTGCTGTGTGGGACTACTAGGACTGTACTTGTGTGGTGTGTGGGACTACTAGGACTGTACTTGTGTGCTGTGTGGGACTACTAGGACTGTACTTGTGTGGTGTGTGGGACTACTAGGACTGTACTTGTGTGCTGTGTGGGACTACTAGGACTGTACTTGTGTGGTGTGTGGGACTACTAGGACTGTACTTGTGTGCTGTGTGGGACTACTAGGACTGTACTTGTGTGCTGTGTGGGACTACTAGGACTGTACTTGTGTGCTGTGTGGGACTACTAGGACTGTACTTGTGTGGTGTGTGGGACTACTAGGACTGTACTTGTGTGGTGTGTGGGACTACAAGGACTGTACTTGTGTGGTGTGTGGGACTACTAGGACTGTACTTGTGTGCTGTGTGGGACTACTAGGACTGTACTTGTGTGGTGTGTGGGACTACTAGGACTGTACTTGTGTGCTGTGTGGGACTACTAGGACTGTACTTGTGTGGTGTGTGGGACTACTAGGACTGTACTTGTGTGCTGTGTGGGACTACTAGGACTGTACTTGTGTGGTGTGTGGGACTACTAGGACTGTACTTGTGTGCTGTGTGGGACTACTAGGACTGTACTTGTGTGCTGTGTGGGACTACTAGGACTGTACTTGTGTGCTGTGTGGGACTACTAGGACTGTACTTGTGTGGTGTGTGGGACTACTAGGACTGTACTTGTGTGCTGTGTGGGACTACTAGGACTGTACTTGTGTGCTGTGTGGGACTACTAGGACTGTACTTGTGTGGTGTGTGGGACTACTAGGACTGTACTTGTGTGCTGTGTGGGACTACTAGGACTGTACTTGTGTGCTGTGTGGGACTACTAGGACTGTACTTGTGTGGTGTGTGGGACTACTAGGACTACTAGGACTGTACTTGTGTGCTGTGTGGGACTACTAGGACTGTACTTGTGTGGTGTGTGGAACTACTAGGACTGTACTTGTGTGGTGTGTGGGACTACTAGGACTGTACTTGTGTGGTGTGTGGGACTACTAGGACTGTACTTGTGTGGTGTGTGGGACTACTAGGACTACTAGGACTTTACTTGTGTGCTGTGTGGGACTACTAGGACTGTACTTGTGTGGTGTGTGGGACTACTAGGACTGTACTTGTGTGGTGTGTGGGACTACTAGGACTGTACTTGTGTGCTGTGTGGGACTACTAGGACTGTACTTGTGTGGTGTGTGGGACTACTAGGACTGTACTTGTGTGCTGTGTGGGACTACTAGGACTGTACTTGTGTGGTGTGTGGGACTACTAGGACTGTACTTGTGTGGTGTGTGGGACTACTAGGACTGTACTTGTGTGGTGTGTGGGACTACTAGGACTGTACTTGTGTGCTGTGTGGGACTACTAGGACTGTACTTGTGTGGTGTGTGCGACTACTAGGACTGTACTTGTGTGGTGTGTGGGACTACTAGGACTGTACTTGTGTGCTGTGTGGGACTACTAGGACTGTACTTGTGTGGTGTGTGGGACTACTAGGACTGTACTTGTGTGCTGTGTGGGACTACTAGGACTGTACTTGTGTGGTGTGTGGGACTACTAGGACTGTACTTGTGTGGTGTGTGGGACTACTAGGACTGTACTTGTGTGGTGTGTGGGACTACTAGGACTACTAGGACTTTACTTGTGTGCTGTGTGGGACTACTAGGACTGTACTTGTGTGGTGTGTGGGACTACTAGGACTGTACTTGTGTGGTGTGTGGGACTACTAGGACTGTACTTGTGTGGTGTGTGGGACTACTAGGACTGTACTTGTGTGGTGTGTGGGACTACTAGGACTGTACTTGTGTGCTGTGTGGGACTACTAGGACTGTACTTGTGTGGTGTGTGGGACTACTAGGACTGTACTTGTGTGCTGTGTGGGACTACTAGGACTGTACTTGTGTGGTGTGTGGGACTACTAGGACTGTACTTGTGTGGTGTGTGGGACTACTAGGACTGTACCTGTGTGCTGTGTGGGACTACTAGGACTGTACTTGTGTGCTGTGTGGGACTACTAGGACTGTACTTGTGTGCTGTGTGGGACTACTAGGACTGTACTTGTGTGGTGTGTGGGACTACTAGGACTGTACTTGTGTGCTGTGTGGGACTACTAGGACTATACTTGTGTGGTGTGTGGGACTACTAGGACTGTACTTGTGTGCTGTGTGGGACTACTAGGACTGTACTTGTGTGGTGTGTGGGACTACTAGGACTGTACTTGTGTGCTGTGTGGGACTACTAGGACTGTACTTGTGTGCTGTGTGGGACTACTAGGACTGTACTTGTGTGGTGTGGGACTACTAGGACGGTACTTGTGTGGTGTGTGGGACTACTAGGACTGTACTTGTGTGCTGTGTGGGACTACTAGGACTGTACTTGTGTGCTGTGTGGGACTACTAGGACTGTACTTGTGTGGTGTGTGGGACTACTAGGACTGTACTTGTGTGGTGTGTGGGACTACTAGGACTGTACTTGTGTGGTGTGTGGGACTACTAGGACTGTACTTGTGTGCTGTGTGGGACTACTAGGACTGTACTTGTGTGGTGTGTGGGACTACTAGGACTGTACTTGTGTGGTGTGTGGGACTACAAGGACTGTACTTGTGTGGTGTGTGGGACTACTAGGACTGTACTTGTGTGGTGTGTGGGACTACTAGGACTGTACTTGTGTGGTGTGTGGGACTACTAGGACTGTACTTGTGTGGTGTGTGGGACTACTAGGACTGTACTTGTGTGGTGTGTGGGACTACTAGGACTACTAGGACTGTACTCTAACACTTTCAGGGAATAAGACAGCAAACATATTGACTTCACTCCTTATATTTATGTAGCATTCATGGTGTGAGACCACAATACACCTTTAAACTAGACCTCAAGGCAGATGTAGCCCATGTACCGAGACTAGGATCCTGGAGGTTGATATTTTACAGTCCATCAGGGATGTTGTTCCTCCTAAAACTCTCCTCTTTCCATTTCTACAGAGCAACTCATTAGCTAAGGAGCATTCCCTCTTCCTCACACACCTTTGTGTGAAGGCCGGCCTTTGTCTGGCCTAAATGATCCCACACCAGGCCCATTTTCTGGTTCATACATATTTACAGCCATGTCAGCTTTTGCTGGGGATCCTGTAGTTTTATTTTGCGACCTGTCATTCCAGACAGCGTAAAACCATTACCAGGCTGTTTAGGGTAATTGTTGGAGCGTCCAGATGGCTAGACAACACACGCTGGGGAGTCCCAGGAACAACACCCTTGAAACAAGCATGAAGACTGCTTCATCACGGAGCTTGTTTATTTAGAAATGGGCTTCTTAGGAGCCGCTGTATCAATCCCTTGTGGTGAAGAAGGAGCTGAGCCGGAAGGCAAAGCTCTCAATTTACCGGTCGATCTACGTTCCCATCCTCACCTATGGTCATGAGCTTTGGATTATGACCGAAAGGACAAGATCACGGGTACAAGCGGCCAAAGTTAGTTTCCTCCGCCGGGGGTTGGATAGGGTGAGAAGTCTGCCATCCGGAAGGAGTTCAAAGTAAAACCGTTGCTCCTCCACATGGAGAAGAGCCAGTGAGGTGGTTCGGGCATCTGGTCAGGATGCCCGAAGGCCTTTGTAGGGAGGTGTTTAGGGCACGTCCGAAACACAGGACACGTTGGGAAGACTATGTGTCCCGGGTTGGCTTTGGAACGCCTCGGGATCACCCGGGAAGAGCTGGATGGAGTGGCTGGGGAGAGGGAAGTCTGGGCTTCCCTTCTTAGGCTGCTGCTGTCAGGTTGAGTTTGTGATGAACCCCAAGATGCAGAGATGGTGGCAGGCATTGAGCAAGAAAACATCATTTAATGTCCAGAAATATAAAAGTGGAAGGCAAAACACAAACCAGAAAAACAGGAGACAGGTAGCAGGAACTAGAATCGAACCAAGGAACAGCTCACAAGTGACGAGGAACCAGGGAGAACTGGAGACAAAAAGCAGTCCACGGCATAAGACAACGACAAGTCATAATGACAATAACCCAGCTCTGACTGGAGGACAAAGCAGGTTTGAATAGGAACGGGCTGATTGACACCAGGTGCGGCCAGGTGCCAATCAGCCACAGCTGAGGAGAAACAACGCTCAGGGAGAAAAGCAGGAAAGGACCAAAATAAAAGCGCTGACAGGAAACAAAGACATACACAGAGGAAAAACTAAAACAAAACCAACCCGGGATAAGCGGAAGAAGAAGGATGGCTTGTTCGGCCCCAGTGACAAAGATGTTTTATGGTTTTACGAGCAACATTGGAACATCGGAAGAACATCCATTGGAGGTGACTAGCCAGAGCACATGTTCCTAGGCTGGAATATGTCTCCATTTGGGGGTGGGTGTGTTTACAGTAGCCTCCTGGGGGGCAGGGTCACCCCGTGTCTTTAGTGCATTAAAGGGGCCAGCTGTGATCCCGCCTGAAAGGAACACGAGCGCGGACAAAAGGAGGAGATTCCAAAATAACAAAAGCAGAGACAAGAGACTCAAAGTCCACAACCGTGGACAATGGCCAAGATCCTGTAACAAGCAGGATCAGGGGGGGATCGGCCGAGGGCTAATCCAGCATTGGCAACAGGTTTCAGCGCAAGCCATCAATTCCACTCCGCTGAGCACACAATTCAGTCCACTGGGATCCAGGAGCTCAGCGTCCCCGGCAAGAGGAGGCCTGAGTCCCAAAACCAAGGTTGGAAGGTGAGGCAGAAATGTTCCTGGTGGTTGAGCAAAGAACTAAGAGCCAGTCGAGGTGAGCACGCCGACTTTGTGGATGTTCAACACGTGCTGAGGGATTGTGTCCTTTCTTTGTCCATGCTTGAAAAGATCCCTGGGACTAAGTCAGGATTTGGACGTCATTAACAAGCCAAAAACTCTTGGGAAACAATAAAGGTAACCAGCCTGGAAACAAACAAAAAAAAGAGTCCCTGCTGACTTCTCCATTTGAGTCCATGTGAACGGAGGGAACGCTGCGACGGGCTTAGTTTGCTGCGGCCATCAAGGTGACTAATTGCTGCTTGGATCAACCACCTGCCAGAAGCCCAGGGAGCTCAGGAACTGTTCGACTCTGTTCCCTCAAGGCAAACACTAAGTACCGGATTAGATCCCCGGAGTGCAGACATCCTCCCTCATCGTGTGGACCAAAGACTACCATACCGTATGCCCCGCCCCTGGAGAATCTCTTGGGTACCGAAACACACCATAGTGCCAAAAGTATTTGGCCACCCATACCATTGGCCCGGTGTATCGAATCCAGCACTTAGGCATGGAGACTGTTTCTACAAACATTTGTGAAAGAATGGGCCGCTTTCAGTGATTTCCAGCGTGGAACTGTCACGGGATGCCACCTGGCGTGAAATTTCCTCGTTCCATAGTCAACTTTATTATAAGAAAAGTGAAGATTTTGGGAACAACAGCAACTCAGCCACCAAGTGGTAGAGTGACAAAGAGGGGCCGCTTTCAGTGATTTCCAGCGTGGAACTGTCACGGGATGCCACCTGGCGTGAAATTTCCTCGTTCCATAGTCAACTTTATTATAAGAAAAGTGAAGATTTTGGGAACAACAACAACTCAGCCACCAAGTGGTAGAGTGACAAAGAGGGGCCGCTTTCAGTGATTTCCAGCGTGGAACTGTCACGGGATGCCACCTGGCGTGAAATTTCCTCGTTACATAGTCAACTTTATTATAAGAAAAGTGAAGAGTTTGGGAACAACAGCAACTCAGCCACCAAGTGGTAGAGTGACAAAGAGGGGTCGGCGGATGCTGAAGCACAAAGTGCAAAGACTTCCTGCCCAGTCAGTTGCTACAGAGTTCCAAACTGTATGTGATCTTCCAATTAGCCCACCTACAGTACGCAGAGAGCTTCGTGGAATGGGTTTTCATGGCCGATCAGCTGCATCTAAGCCATACATCACCAAGTCCAATGCAAAGCGTGGGATGCAGTGGTGTAAAGCACGTCATTACTGGACTCTAAAGCAGTGGAGATGCCTTCTCTGGACTTATGAATCACACTTTTCCATCTGGCAATGATGGACCAGTCTGGGTTTGGAGTTCGCCAGGAGAACGCTACATTGTGCCGAGTGTGAAATTTGGTGGAGGAAGAATTATGGTGAGGGGTTGTTTTTCAGGAGTTTGGCTTGCCCCCTTAGTTCCAGTGAAAGGAACTTTGAATGCTCCAGGATACCAAAACATTTTGGACAATTCCATGCTCCCAACCTTGTGGGAACCTGTTTGGAACGAACCCCTTCCGCTTCCAACATGACTGTGCACCAGTGCACAAAGCAAGATCCATAAAGACGTGGATGACAGAGTCCGGTGTGGCGGAACTTGACTGGCCTGCACAGAGTCCTGACCTGAACCCGATAAAACACATTTGGGATGAATTAAAATGGCGACTGAGAACCAGTGTGACCTCACCAATGCACTTTTGGAATAATGGTGGAAAATTCCTAGGAACATACTCCGCAACCTTGTGGACAGCCTTCCCAGAAGAGTTGAAGCTGTAAGAGCTGCAAAAAGTGGACCCACATCATGTTGAACCCTATGAGTCAAGGCAGGGGTCAGCAACCTTTTTAAAAGCAAGGGCTACTTCTTGGGTACTGATTAATGCGAAGGGCTACCAGTTTGATACACACTTAAATAAATTGCCAGAAATAGCCAATTTGCTCAATTTAACTTGAATAAATAAATATATATATATATATATTTAAAAAAATGGGTATTTCTGTCTGTCATTCCGTCGTACATTTTTTTCCCTTTTTCGGAAGATTTTTTGTAGAGGATAAATGATGAAAAAAACACTTAAAGGAACAGTTTAAAAGAGGAGAAAACACGAAAAAAAATGAAAGTTTTATTTTGAAACAGTTTATCTTCAATTTCGACTCTTTAAAATTCAAAATTCAACTGGCGAAACTGAAGAGAAAAACTAGCTAATTTGAATCTTTTAAAAAAAATAAAAAAATTATTTATGGAACATCATTAGTAATTTTTCCTGATTAAGATTCATTTTAGAATGTTGATGACATGTTTTAAATAGTTTAAAATCCAATCTGTACTTTGTTAGAATATATAACAAATTGGACCAAGCTATATTTCTAACAAAGACAAATCATTATTTCTTCGAGATTTTCCAAAACAAAAATTTTAAAAGAAATTCAAAAAACTTTGAAATAAGATTTAAATTTGATTCTGTAGATTTTCTAGATTTTCCAGAATAATTTTTGGGGAATTTTAATCATAATAAGTTTGAAGAAATGTTTCACAAATATTCTTCGTCAAAAAAACAGAAGCTAAAATGAAGAATTAAATTAAAATGTATTTATTATTCTTTTCAATAAAAAAAATACATTTCCGTGAACATTGATTTAAATTGTCAGGAAAGAAGAGGAAGGAATTTAAAAGGTAAAAAGGTATATGTGTTTAAAAGTCATTTTTAAGGTTGTATTTTTTCTCTAAAATTGTCTTTCTGAAAGTTATAAGAAGCAAAGTAAAAAAATGAATGAATTTATTTAAACAAGTGAAGACCAATCCATCCATCCATTTTCTACTGCTTATACCATTTGGGGTCGCTGGTGTCTATCTCAGCTACAATCGGGCGGAAGGTGGTTTACACCCTGGACAAGTCACCACCTCATACAAGTGAAGACCAAGTCTTTAAAATATTTTTGGGGATTTTCAAATTCTATTTGAGTTTTGTCTCTCTTAGAATTAAATATGTCGAGTAAAGCGAGACCAGCTAGTAAATAAATACAATTTAAAAAATAGAAGCAGCTCACTGGTAAGTGCTGCTATTTGAGCTATTTTTAGAACAGGCCAGCGGGCGACTCATCTGGTCCTTACGGGCACCGTGTTGGTGACCCCTGGGTTAAGGAATGGGATGGCACTTCAAGTGTGAGAGTTACAGTAGACCTGCTTTGGTTTCTGCAGCGCCATGGGAACATTTACTGCTTCCATACCTCTCTATGAACACATGAATGCTGACCACACTTTGGTTTCTGCAGCGCCATGGGAACATTTACTGCTTCCATACGTCTCTATGAACACATGAATGCTGGCCACACTTTGGTTTCTGCAGCGCCATGGGAACATTTACTGCTTCCATACCTCTCTATGAACACATGAATGCTGACCACACTTTCCTGTAGCTGGTAAAAGACCTGGTCTGACCATGTGAGGTCTAATGCTCCTCAACCAAAACCAATCAATTGTCCGGCAAGGGTCAGCGATAAGAATCTCCACCCGAAGGCCAGAAGCAGCCTGGACCCCTCAGACATCCATCTCTGTCCACATCTGGTCCTGTTGGCGCTCCGTTCGGCCATTTAGTTCTCCCACGTGGACAAAGCCGGCAGATGCTGCGAGCCGATTGTCTGTTCAGCTGTTGTGGACGACTAAAGATCAGGACTTCACGCCCACTGCTCCCCGCGTTCATCTGGAGGTGCAGCCTGCAGACTTTAGGCAGCAGCACCCTTTCAAAGTGTCAAGAGCAGCAACTAAACTTCCGAGAGATGAGTAATGGCTTCTTCTGGCCCACAGTGACCACACTTTCAAGACAACTCTGGCACAAAGGCTCGTTTCATAGTCGGCTGAAACCGTGGGCTTAATTAGATTTCACAGTCTTTAGACCGGGGACACATTCATTAGTTTCGATATCAAATGGAAGATTCCAAAAAAGACTGCAGGTTTGAACGAGAGCGTTGGTCCAAGCACCAGTGAAACGGTGTGGGTTTGACTGGCGGTCCAACTTCCTGCTTTGGAACCAGTAAGAACCTCGTTGTTCACAGAAACATGGTTTGGGTTCGAGTCCAGTCCACGCCGGTAATGACCTGTACCGACAGTTTCAAACAGTGGACCAAAGATGCTTTCGGACTTGAAAATGCTCCTTATGTAGAACACATGAAAATGTTTTTAATATATTTTTATATATAGTTTTTAATATATATATATGATGTAAGTATACAGTATATGTAATGTGGTAACATTCATAATAACATGTAATATATACATGATGTAAGTATATATGTAGTATCTAGTAACATTCATAATAACATGTAATATATACATGATGTAAGTATATATGTAGTATTTAGTAACATTCATAATAACATGTAATATATACATGATGTAAGTATATATGTCATGTGGTAACATTCATAATAACATGTAAAATTAACATGATATAAGTATATATGTAATATCTAGTAACATTCATAATAACATGTAATATATACATGAATTAAGTGTATATATCATGTAGTAACGTTCATAATAACATGTAATATATACATGATGTAAGTATATATGTCATGTGGTAACATTCACAATAACATGTAAAATTTACATGATGTAAGTATATATGTAGTATCTAGTAACATTCATAATAACATGTAATGTATACATGATGTAAGTATATATGTCATGTGGTAACGTACATCTCACGTCAAAAGTGGTAAAGGAATGGCTAAATCGGGCTACAATGAAAGTTTGAGCAAGGCCTTCCCAAAGTCCTGACTTAAACGTGTGGACAATGCTGAAGAAACAAGTCCATGTCAGAAAAACAACACATTTAGGTGAACTGCACCAATTTTGTCAAGAGGAGTGGTCAAAAATTCAAGCAGAAGCTTGTGGATGGCTATATATATATATATATATATATATATATATATATATATATATATATATAGTATGTATGTATATATGTATGTATATATATATATATATATATATGTGTGTATATGTATGTATATGTGTATATATGTATATATATATATATATATATATATATGTGTGTATATGTATGTATATGTGTATATATGTATGTATATATATATATATATATATATATATATATATATATATATATATATATATATATAAACACATAGACATATTAAGACAACATTCTAAAAATAAAGGGCTGTCCAACCCTTGAACACCAAACTCTGGTCAAAGTCTCCTCAGAAAGTGAAAGTCCAACAACAGTTTTCAGGCACTTTCATTGGAATATTTCCTCAGGATGTTTGTTTTTGTGAAAGTCCCAACTGTCGCTTGCTGAGTTGTGTGAGATCTGCAGGTTGGGAACATGCTGGACTCTCTCACCTCCTGCATGGTCCAGTCAGAAAGAACTGCAGGGGTATGGTGGTATGCAGGTCTTGGACCAGGGTGGACCAGGGTCTACCAGTCCACTGCCATGTGTATCAAAGTCCACTAGGACGTCACTTTGGTCAGCTGACTGGCAAACACGCCCAGCGAGGGTCTGGTGGGAGGACCTCTGGCGGCTGTCAGTTCAGTGAGAAGAGAAACCAACCAACTCTGCAGCCCTTTGAGACATTTGTGATGAAGAGCTATATAAATAAACTTGGATTGATTGAACTCAACAAAGACTTTTTATTTCAACACGGACTCTCTGCCCAAACACTCCAGTGTAAAAACTGACTGCAAAGTTCCTGTCTTCACATATATATGTATATATATCCATCCATTTTCTACCACTTATTCCCTTTGGAGTCACGGGGGGCGCTGGCGCCTATCTCAGCTACAATCCAGCGGAAGGAACGTACACCCTGGACAAGTCGCCACCTCATCACAGGGCCAACACAGATAGACAGACAACATTCACACACTAGGGACCATTTAGTGTTGCCAATCAACCTATCCCCAGGTGCATGTCTTTGGAGGTGGGAGGGGCCTATCCCCAGGTGCATGTCTTTGGATGTGGGAGGGGCCTATCCCCATGTGCATGTCTTTCGGAGGTGGGAGGGGCCTATTCCCAGGTGCATGTCTTTGGAGGTGGGAGGGGCCTATCCCCAGGTGCATGTCTTTGGATGTGGGAGGGGCCTATCCCCATGTGCATGTCTTTCGGAGGTGGGAGGGGCCTATTCCCAGGTGCATGTCTTTGGAGGTGGGAGGGGCCTATCCCCAGGTGCATGTCTTTGGAGGTGGGAGGGGCCTATCCCCAGGTGCATGTCTTTGGAGGTGGGAGGGGCCTATCCCCAGGTGCATGTCTATGGAGGTGGGAGGGGCCTATCCCCAGGTGCATGTCTTTGGAGGTGGGAGGGGCCTATCCCCAGGTGCATGTCTTTGGAAGTGGGAGGGGCCTATCCCCAGGTGCATGTCTTTGGAGGTGGGAGGGGCCTATCCCCAGGTGCATGTCTTTGGAGGTGGGAGGGGCCTATCCCCAGGTGTATGTCTTTGGAGGTGGGAGGGGCCTATCCCCAGGTGCATGTCTATGGAGGTGGGAGGGGCCTATCCCCAGGTGCATGTCTTTGGAGGTGGGAGGGGCCTATCCCCAGGTGCATGTCTTTGGAAGTGGGAGGGGCCTATCCCCAGGTGCATGTCTTTGGAGGTGGGAGGGGCCTATCCCCAGGTGCATGTCTTTGGAGGTGGGAGGGGCCTATCCCCAGGTGCATGTCTTTGGAGGTGGGAGGAAGCCGGAGTACCCGGAGGGAACCCACGCAGTCACGGGGAGAACATGCAAACTCCACACAGAAAGATCCCGAGCCTGGATTTGAACCAAGGACTGCAGGACCTTCGTATTGTGAGGAGGACGCACTAACCCCTCTACCACTGTGGTGTATATATATATATATATATATATATATATATATATATATATATACTATCAACTCACAAAGACATTCTTTTTGTATCGTTTCACTTTCACAAATCCCTCAGTAAATTCACCAAAACGTCAGACGTTGAGTCTGTTTAGCTGATTGGAGAACTAGCTTGCGCAGCTAAGTGGGGCCATGATCATGACTTCTGTTTTGTTTGATCAGCCGTTTTACTGCCCTGTTACAGACAGCGTTTGGAAACAATGAAGGTATTTTTGTGTAAATAACTCATTTAACAACGTATATATCTGCGACTTATAGCCCGGTGCGGCTAATCTATGGAATTCAGTGGGTGTGGCTTATATACAGGTGAGGTCTATCGTCTGGAAAATACGGTAAGTCATTATACATCAACTTTGATTGTGTTAACATGCACCTGCATACCTTTGATTGTGTTTACATGCACCTGCATACCTTTGATTGTGTTTACATGCACCTGCATACCTTTGATTGTGTTGACATGCACCTGCATACCTTTGACTGTGTTTACATGCACCTGCATACCTTTGATTGTGTTGACATGCACCTGCACACCTTTGATTGTGTTGACATGCACCTGCACACCTTTGATTGTGTTTACATGCACCTGCATACCTTTGATTGTGTTGACATGCACCTGCACACCTTTGATTGTGTTGACATGCACCTGCATACCTTTGATTGTGTTGACATGCACCTGCATACCTTTGATTGTGTTGACATGCACCTGCATACCTTTGATTGTGTTTACATGCACCTGCATACCTTTGATTGTGTTGACATGCACCTGCATACCTTTGACTGTGTTTACATGCACCTGCATACCTTTGAGTGTGTTGACATGCACCTGCATACCTTTGATTGTGTTGATATGCACCTGCATACCTTTGATTGTGTTTACATGCACCTGCATACCTTTGATTGTGTTGATATGCACCTGCATACCTTTGATTGTGTTTACATGCACCTGCATACCTTTGATTGTGTTTACATGCACCTGCACACCTTTGATTGTGTTTACATGCACCTGCATACCTTTGATTGTGTTTACATGCACCTGCATACCTTTGATTGTGTTTACATGCACCTGCATACCTTTGATTGTGTTTACATGCACCTGCATACCTTTGATTGTGTTTACATGCACCTGCATACCTTTGATTGTGTTTACATGCACCTGCATACCTTTGATTGTGTTTACATGCACCTGCATACCTTTGATTGTGTTTACATGCACCTGCACACCTTTGATTGTGTTTACATGCACCTGCACACCTTTGATTGTGTTGACATGCACCTGCATACCTTTGATTGTGTTTACATGCACCTGCATACCTTTGATTGTGTTTACATGCACCTGCATACCTTTGATTGTGTTTACATGCACCTGCATACCTTTGATTGTGTTGACATGCACCTGCACACCTTTGATTGTGTTTACATGCACCTGCATACCTTTGATTGTGTTGACATGCACCTGCACACCTTTGATTGTGTTTACATGCACCTGCATACCTTTGATTGTGTTTACATGCACCTGCATACCTTTGATTGTGTTTACATGCACCTGCATACCTTTGAGTGTGTTGACATGCACCTGCATACCTTTGTGTTGACATGCACCTGCATACCTTTGATAGTGTTTACATGCACCTGCATACCTTTGATTGTGTTTACATGCACCTGCATACCTTTGATTGTGTTTACATGCACCTGCATACCTTTGATTGTGTTTACATGCACCTGCATACCTTTGATTGTGTTTACATGCACCTGCATACCTTTGATTGTGTTTACATGCACCTGCACACCTTTGATTGTGTTTACATGCACCTGCATACCTTTGATTGTGTTTACATGCACCTGCATACCTTTGATTGTGTTTACATGCACCTGCACACCTTTGATTGTGTTGACATGCACCTGCATACCTTTGATTGTGTTTACATGCACCTGCACACCTTTGATTGTGTTGACATGCACCTGCATACCTTTGATTGTGTTGACATGCACCTGCATACCTTTGATTGTGTTTACATGCACCTGCACACCTTTGATTGTGTTGACATGCACCTGCATACCTTTGATTGTGTTTACATGCACCTGCACACCTTTGATTGTGTTGACATGCACCTGCATACCTTTGATTGTGTTTACATGCACCTGCATACCTTTGATTGTGTTTACATGCACCTGCACACCTTTGATTGTGTTTACATGCACCTGCATACCTTTGATTGTGTTTACATGCACCTGCATACCTTTGATTGTGTTTACATGCACCTGCACACCTTTGATTGTGTTGACATGCACCTGCATACCTTTGATTGTGTTTACATGCACCTGCACACCTTTGATTGTGTTGACATGCACCTGCATACCTTTGATTGTGTTTACATGCACCTGCATACCTTTGATTGTGTTGACATGCACCTGCATACCTTTGATTGTGTTTACATGCACCTGCATACCTTTGATTGTGTTTACATGCACCTGCATACCTTTGATTGTGTTTACATGCACCTGCATACCTTTGATTGTGTTTACATGCACCTGCATACCTTTGATTGTGTTTACATGCACCTGCATACCTTTTCTGTGGGCAGAGAGTTCTTAAACTGCTTCGAGAATGTGTTGCATCCTAACTCCAAGAAACACCACCACAAATATTGACTATTATCAAAGTCCTCTTGGACAAAGTTTGTGGTCCAAATATTTCAAACAACATTGATTGTAAAATACAGTTGTTAAAGTTCACCGGCTGGTAGAAGTCAGGATTCTGCACTCATTCAGGTGAAGTCCTCAGGTGCTTCTTTCTCATACGGTGCTGTCATGCAAATCCTCCCGGCTGAAATACCCTCAGACTTTCTCAACAGCTGGAGTGACCGCACCTGCTTCCCAAACACCACATTTGCCTAAGCTGCCTGTCAGTTGCCTGCTTTTGTTTGCACACCCGGCAGCTCACCGAGGATGATAATTGTCTCGCTACAGGAAGGTGTGTGGGTGGGGGTGGGGGTGGGGGTCAATACACAGGAATGCCAAGTAGGGAACACGTGGCACACCTTTCTGAGTCAAGTAGGGAACAAGTGGCACACCTTTCTGAGTCAAGTAGGGAACAAGTGGCACACCTTTCTGAGTCAAGTAGGGAACACGTGGCACACCTTTCTGAGTCAAGTAGGGAACAAGTGGCACACCTTTCTGAGTCAAGTAGGGAACAAGTGGCACACCTTTCTGAGTCAAGTAGGGAACGTGTAGCACACCTTCCTAAGCCAAGCAGGGTATTAGTGGCACACCTTCCTGAGTCAAGTAGGGAACATGTGGCCCACCTTTCTAAGCCAAGTAGGGAACTAGTGGCACACCTTTCTGAGTCAAGTAAGGAACAAGTGGCACATCTTTCTAAGCCAAGTAGGGAACAAGTGGCACACCTTTCTAATCCAAGTAGGGAACAAGTGGCACACCTCCCTGAGTCAAGTAGGGAACAAGTGGCACACCTTCATGGGTAATGTAAGCATTGAGTTGCACATCTTCCTGGTCCAAGTAGGGAACAAGTGGCACACCTTTCTGAGTCAAGTAGGGAACGAGTGGCACACTTTCCTGAGCATAGCAGGGAACAAGTGGCACACCTTTCTAAGCCAAGTAGGGAACAAGTGGCACACCTTCCTGAGTCAAGTAGGGAACAGGTGGCACACCTTCATGGGTAATGTAAGCATTGAGTTGCACATCTTCCTGGTCCAAGTAGGGAACAAGTGGCACACCTTTCTGAGTCAAGTAGGGAACAAGTGGCACACCTTTCTGAGTCAAGTAGGGAACGAGTGGCACACTTTCCTGAGCATAGCAGGGAACAAGTGGCACACCTTTCTAAGCCAAGTAGGGAACAAGTGGCACACCTTCCTGAGTCAAGTAGGGAACAGGTGGCACACCTTCATGGGTAATGTAAGCATTGAGTTGCACATCTTCCTGGTCCAAGTAGGGAACAAGTGGCACACCTTTCTGAGTCAAGTAGGGAACAAGTGGCACACCTTCCTCCTGAATGTCCGGCTTAATGGGATTGGCATCCTGCACAGTTTTTCTCCGTGGGCTGTTGGGATGATCCTAGCATGAACAGAAGACCTACTTCACCTGGTCACCGTGACAGAAGACCTGGTCACAGTGACAGAAGACCTGGTCACCGTGACAGAAGACCTGGTCACCGTGACAGAAGACTCGGTCACCGTGACAGAAGACTCGGTCACCGTGACAGAAGACTCGGTCACCGTGACAGAAGACCTGGTCACCGTGAGAGAAGACCTGGTCACCGTGATAGAAGACCTGGTCACCGTGACAGAAGACCTGGTCACCGTGAGAGAAGACCTGGTCACCGTGATAGAAGACCTGGTCACCGTGATAGAAGACCTGGTCACCGTGACAGAAGACCTGGTCACCGTGAGAGAAGACCTGGTCACCGTGATAGAAGACCTGGTCCCCGTGATAGAAGACCTGGTCACCGTGATAGAAGACCTGGTCACCGTGAGAGAAGACCTGGTCACCGTGACAGAAGACCTGGTCACCGTGACAGAAGACCTGGTCACCGTGATAGAAGACCTGGTCACCGTGATAGAAGACCTGGTCCCCGTGATAGAAGACCTGGTCACCGTGACAGAAGACCTGGTCACCGTGACAGAAGACCTGGTCACCGTGACAGAAGACCTGGTCACCGTGACAGAAGACCTGGTCACCGTGACAGAAGACCTGGTCACTGTGAGAGAAGACCTGGTCCCCGTGAGAGAAGACCTGGTCCCCGTGATAGAAGACCTGGTCCCCGTGATAGAAGACCTGGTCCCCATGAGATAGAACTAAGTGGGCCATGTTTGCATCCACTGCAAGTGTGTGAGATGTCCTCAGAGTGAAAGAGTTGTTGGTCAGCGTGGAGAATCTCTCTCCTCCATCATTGTCACAACTGTGTCCAACTGCATTATCCTAGAGCAGCAGGTAGTCCTGGGTGCCGGGGTCACTCCAATGGCCCGGTCCCAGCAGGCCCAAGGGCTTCGGCCAAGGTTCACGGGTCAGGACCTCGTTGGGACACGGGCTGGGCTCCCGGCCCTCGGATCCGGCTGACTTTGATTTATGGAGGCGAGGAAGGAGAATGCAAGGAGGCCGGACTTCAGTCTGACCAAGTTCTGGAAAGTTCTTGTTGAGACAATGTGTTCCTGCAGCCTCCATAATCCTTCTAGAAAACTGGACCGGCTTCCACTTTTCTCCATTGTCAGGAGAATACTACAATAATATACTGCATACTATATGGATGTATATCATATATATTATCTATATATATTATTTACATTGTGTATATATATACAGTATATATATATATATGTTTACATATATATATGTAGCATTTATATATACATATATATACACATAATATTTAAAAAATATATATTATTAAATACATGTATTATATATGTATATACATACACATATATATATATATATAATATTTATATATATTATGCTCGTTAGCTAAGTAGATATTTTATAACTTTATTACTATGATATCAATATAGATACTTTATTGATGGTTCAGCATATGCTCCATTTTGGAAGGACACACGAGGAGGTCAGAGGGTAAAATACGGGTGTGGTGATAAATAGGATACAGGTGTGGTGATGGTAAAATACGGGTGTGGTGATAAATAGGATACAGGTGCGGTGATGGTAAAATACGGGTGTGGTGATAAATAGGATACAGGTGTGGTGATGGCAAAATACGGGTGTGGTGATAAATAGGATACAGGTGTGGTAATGGTAAAATACGGGTGTGGTGACAAATAGGATACAGGTGCGGTGATGGTAAAATACGGGTGTGGTGATAAATAGGATACAGGTGTGGTGATGGCAAAATACGGGTGTGGTGACAAATAGGATACAGGTGTGGTGATGGTAAAATACGGGTGTGGTGATAAATAGGATACAGGTGCGGTGATGGTAAAATACGGGTGTGGTGATAAATAGGATACAGGTGTGGTGATGGCAAAATACGGGTGTGGTGATAAATAGGATACAGGTGTGGTGATGGTAAAATACGGGTGTGGTGACAAATAGGATACAGGTGTGGTGATGGTAAAATACGGGTGTGGTGATAAATAGGATACAGGTGCGGTGATGGTAAAATACGGGTGTGGTGATAAATAGGATACAGGTGTGGTGATGGTAAAATACGGGTGTGGTGATAAATAGGATACAGGTGTGGTGATGGTAAAATACGGGTGTGGTGAGAAATAGGATACAGGTGCGGTGATGGTAAAATATGGGTGTGGTCATAAATAGGATACAGGTGCGGTGATGGTAAAATACGGGTGTGGTGATAAATAGGATACAGGTGTGGTGATGGCAAAATACGGGTGTGGTGATAAATAGGATACAGGTGTGGTGATGGCAAAATACGGGTGTGGTGATAAATAGGATACAGGTGCGGTGATGGTAAAATACGGGTGTGGTGATAAATAGGATACAGGTGTGGTGATGGTAAAATACGGGTGTGGTGATAAATAGGATACAGGTGTGGTGATGGTAAAATACGGGTGTGGTGATAAATAGGATACAGGTGCGGTGATGGTAAAATACGGGTGTGGTGATAAATAGGATACAGGTGTGGTGATGGTAAAATATGGGTGTGGTGATAAATAGGATACAGGTGTGGTGATGGTAAAATACGGGTGTGGTGATAAATAGGATACAGGTGCGGCGATGGTAAAATACGGGTGTGGTGATAGATAGGATACAGGTGTGGTGATGGTAAAATACGGGTGTGGTGATAAATAGGATACAGGTGTGGTGATGGTAAAATACGGGTGTGGTGATAAATAGGATACAGGTGCGGCGATGGTAAAATACGGGTGTGGTGATAAACAGGATACAGATGTGGTGATGATAAATTACGGGTGTGATGATGGTATACTACAGGTGTGGTGATGGTAAATTACGGGTGTGATGATGGTATACTACAGGTGTGGTGATGGTGAGTCACGGGTGTGGTGCTGGTGATGGTAAATTACGGGTGTGGTAATGGCAAACGACAGGTGTGGTGATGGTAAACTACAGGTGTAGTGATGGTGATGGTGAACTACAGGTGTGGTGATGGTAAACTACAGGTGTGGTGATGGCAAACGACAGGTGTGGTGATGGTTATGCTAAACTACAGGTGTAGTGATGGTGATGGTGAACTACAGATGTAGTGATGGTGAACTACAGGTGTGGTGATGGTGAACTACAGATGTAGTGATTGTGATGGTGAACTACAGGTGTAGTGATGGTGATGGTGAACTACAGGTGTAGTGATGGTGATGGTGAACTACAGGTGTAGTGATGGTGAACTACGGGTATGGTGATGGTGGTCGGCACAATGTGCAGCTGCGGCGGGCGAGCGAGCGGGTGGAGAGTTAGTGCCCTGCGGCCATGTCGGTCTGTTGTTGTTGGAGCTAATTGTTTGATGCAGTGCTGCTTTTGTGTCCTGGGACTATTGTGACTTCCACTCCAGGCTGACCAGAGAGCAGCGTGATGCCCAGCTGGAGTGCCTTGTCCCTGGCCAGAAGACCAGACCCACACAGACTCCTGAACTCCTCACTTAGCAACGCCCCGCTGATGGAAATTTGTTGTCCTCTGCGGACGTCTTTTCTTCTTTCTGCCACTGTCGGCCGCCGCCCCCGCTGGGAGACTTGTGGACGCCAGAGCAGACAGGATGGATGACACGGTGGCAAAGAGCAAGTGTGCCCAGGACTCCTCTCTTTAACCTCTCCTTGGGAGACCACCTTTAAAGAAGCAGTCATCCCCTTCTCGGGCACAAGGAACAGTTCTCTGGCTCTTGCCAAGGATTGAAGATAGAAGTGAGGCCTCCACCCAGCACAATCTACCAATTAAGTGAAAGTCTTTCATTACGTGGACTTTAGGAGAGGATTTACAGGTCTTTGTCGTCCACCAACCACAATCTACCAATTAACTGAAAGTCTTCTACTATGTGGACTTTAGGTTAGGATTTAGGGGTCTTTATCTTCCCTAATTGGCCGTGCAGCATTTTGCACTTCCATCAGGAGGATGATCAGACAGGTGCAAGATTCATCAGACTTCAATCCCGGCTTTGGACTCCGGAGGTTGGGAACTCATTAGCAGTCATCAAAGTACTTCTTGGTCGCGGTTTAGAGGATACTAGTCCATCCAAGATGGTCCAACTGTGATTATCAAGTCAGACTCCGACCATACCCTCCTGTACACAGGATTGTTACTCACAGTCGAAGTATTCTTACTCACAGTCGAAGTATTGTTACTAACAGTCGAAGTATTGTTACTAACAGTCGAAGTATTCCTACTAACAGTCGAAGTATTCTTATTAACGTCAAAGTATTGTTACCAACAGTCAAAGTAGTATTACTAACAGTCAAAGTCTTCCTACTAACAGTCGAAGTATTCTTATTAACGTCAAGGTATTGTTATTAACCGTCGAAGTAGTGTTACTAACAGTCGAAGTCTTCCTACTAACAGTCGAAGTATTCTTACTAACGTTGAAGTATTCTTACTAACAGTAGAAGTAGTGTTACTAACAGTCGAAGTATTGTTACTAACAGTCGAAGTAGTGTTACTAACAGTCGAAGTATTGTTACTAACAGTCGAAGTCTTCCTACTAACAGTCGAAGTATTCTTACTAACGTTGAAGTATTGTTACTAACAGTTGAAGTATAGTTACTAAAAGTCGAAGTAATGTTAAGTATCGTTTCTAACAGTCAAAATATTGTTACTAACAGTCAAAGTATTGTCACTAACAGTCAAAGTATTGTCACTAACAGTTGAAGTATTGTTACTAACTGTTGTAGAATTTTCACTAACCGTTGTAGTATTCTTACTAACAGTCAAAGTATTGTTACTAACAGTTGAATCATTGTTTTACATATACATATCAATATATATAATACAAATAATATAAAGATACTGGTGTAAATGTAGTTCTACATGTAGATAGCAATACATATAATATATAGATATTAGTGTAAATGTAGTTTTACATGTAAATAATAATATACATAATTGCTCATATTCCTTGTCTTGGACTTTTGTAGCTGTATGCAGAAATGGCGCCCCTGAAGTGTCAGCTGGTTGCATCATCTTTGTGCTCTTTTTGAAAGTCTCTTATGTCCTTTGATGTTGTACCTTACTGTTGTGTACTTTGTGTATCTGACTACTACCACATCAGTGTGGGGTGATTACATCCATCATGCATGTTCATGTACTTGTACTTCTTGTTGTGTACTTTGTGTATATGTGGTGTGATTACATCCATCATGCATGTTCATGTACTTGTACTTATTGTTGTGTACTCTGTGTATCTGACTACCAACACATCAGTGTGGTGTGAATACATCCATCATGCATGTTCATGTACTTGTACTTCTTGTTGTGTACTTTGTGTATATGTGGTGTGATTACATCCATCATGCATGTTCATGTACTTGTACTTATTGTTGTGTACTTTGTGTATATGTGGTGTGATTACATCCATCATGCATGTTCATGTACTTGTACTTCTTGTTGTGTACTTTGTGTATATGTGGAGTGAATACATCCATCATGCATGTTCATGTACTTGTACCTATTGTTGTGTACTCTGTGTATCTGACTACCACCACATCAGTGTGGGGTGATTACATCCATCACACATGTTCATGTACTTGTACTTATTGTTGTGTACTTTGTGTATATGTGGGGTGAATACATCCATCACACATGTTGATGTATTTGTACTTCTTGTTGTGTACTTTGTGTATATGTGGGGTGAATACATCCATCACACATGTTCATGTACTTGTACTTCTTGTTGTGTACTCTGTGTATATGTGGGGTGATTACATCCATCACACATGTTCATGTACTTGTACTTCTTGTTGTGTACTCTGTGTATATGTGGTGTGATTACATCCATCATGCATGCTCATGTACTTGTACTTCTTGTTGTGTACTTTGTGTATATGTGGGGTGAATACATCCATCACGCATGTTCATGTACTTGTACTTCTTGTTGTGTACTGTGTGTATATGTGGGGTGAATACATCCATCATGCATGTTCATGTACTTGTACTTCTTGTTGTGTACTGTGTGTATATGTGGGGTGAATACATCCATCATGCATGTTCATGTACTTGTACTTCTTGTTGTGTACTTTGTGTATATGTGGGGTGAATACATCCATCATGCATGTTCATGTACTTGTACTTCTTGTTGTGTACTGTGTGTATATGTGGGGTGAATACATCCATCATGCATGTTCATGTACTTGTACTTCTTGTTGTGTACTTTGTGTATCTGTGGAGTGATTACATCCATCATGCATGTTCATGTACTTGTACTTCTTGTTGTGTACTTTGTGTATCTGTGGAGTGATTACATCCATCATGCATGTTCATGTACTTGTACTTCTTGTTGTGTACTCTGTGTATCTGACTACCACCACATCAGTGTGGGGTGAATACATCCATCATGCATGTTCATGTACTTGTACTTATTGTTGTGTAGTTTGTGTATATGTGGAGTGAATACATCCATCATGCATGTTCATGTACTTGTACTTCTTGTTGTGTACTTTGTGTATATGTGGTGTGATTACATCCATCATGCATGTTCATGTACTTGTACTTCTTGTTGTGTACTTTGTGTATATGTGGAGTGAATACATCCATCACACATGTTCATGTACTTGTACTTATTGTTGTGTACTTTGTGTATATGTGGGGTGAATACATCCATCACACATGTTGATGTATTTGTACTTCTTGTTGTGTACTTTGTGTATATGTGGGGTGAATACATCCATCACACATGTTCATGTACTTGTACTTCTTGTTGTGTACTCTGTGTATATGTGGTGTGATTACATCCATCATGCATGTTCATGTACTTGTACTTCTTGTTGTGTACTTTGTGTATATGTGGGGTGAATACATCCATCACGCATGTTCATGTACTTGTACTTCTTGTTGTGTACTGTGTGTATATGTGGGGTGAATACATCCATCATGCATGTTCATGTACTTGTACTTCTTGTTGTGTACTTTGTGTATCTGTGGAGTGATTACATCCATCATGCATGTTCATGTACTTGTACTTCTTGTTGTGTACTTTGTGTATATGTGGAGTGAATACATCCATCATGCATGTTCATGTACTTGTACTTATTGTTGTGTACTCTGTGTATCTGACTACCACCACATCAGTGTGGGGTGAATACATCCATCACACATGTTCATGTACTTGTACTTCTTGTTGTGTACTTTGTGTATATGTGGAGTGAATACATCCATCATGCATGTTCATGTACTTGTACTTCTTGTTGTGTACTCTGTGTATATGTGGGGTGAATACATCCATCACGCATGTTCATGTACTTGTACTTCTTGTTGTGTACTTTGTGTATATGTGGTGTGATTACATCCATCATGCATGTTCATGTACTTGTACTTCTTGTTGTGTACTTTGTGTATATGTGGTGTGATTACATCCATCATGCATGTTCATGTACTTGTACTTCTTGTTGTGTACTTTGTGTATATGTGGGGTGATTACATCCATCACACATGTTCATGTACTTGTACTTCTTGTTGTGTACTTTGTGTATATGTGGTGTGATTACATCCATCATGCATGTTCATGTACTTGTACTTCTTGTTGTGTACTTTGTGTATATGTGGTGTGATTACATCCATCATGCATGTTCATGTACTTGTACTTCTTGTTGTGTACTTTGTGTATATGTGGGGTGAATACATCCATCATGCATGTTCATGTACTTGTACTTCTTGTTGTGTACTTTGTGTATATGTGGGGTGAATACATCCATCATGCATGTTCATGTACTTGTACTTCTTGTTGTGTACTTTGTGTATCTGTGGAGTGATTACATCCATCATGCATGTTCATGTACTTGTACTTCTTGTTGTGTACTTTGTGTATATGTGGAGTGAATACATCCATCATGCATGTTCATGTACTTGTACTTATTGTTGTGTACTCTGTGTATCTGACTACCACCACATCAGTGTGGGGTGAATACATCCATCATGCATGTTCATGTACTTGTACTTATTGTTGTGTAGTTTGTGTATATGTGGGGTGAATACATCCATCATGCATGTTCATGTACTTGTACTTCTTGTTGTGTACTTTGTGTATATGTGGTGTGATTACATCCATCATGCATGTTCATGTACTTGTACTTCTTGTTGTGTACTTTGTGTATATGTGGAGTGAATACATCCATCACACATGTTCATGTACTTGTACTTATTGTTGTGTACTTTGTGTATATGTGGGGTGAATACATCCATCACACATGTTGATGTATTTGTACTTCTTGTTGTGTACTTTGTGTATATGTGGGGTGAATACATCCATCACACATGTTCATGTACTTGTACTTCTTGTTGTGTACTCTGTGTATATGTGGGGTGATTACATCCATCACACATGTTCATGTACTTGTACTTCTTGTTGTGTACTCTGTGTATATGTGGTGTGATTACATCCATCATGCATGTTCATGTACTTGTACTTCTTGTTGTGTACTTTGTGTATATGTGGGGTGAATACATCCATCACGCATGTTCATGTACTTGTACTTCTTGTTGTGTACTGTGTGTATATGTGGGGTGAATACATCCATCATGCATGTTCATGTACTTGTACTTCTTGTTGTGTACTTTGTGTATCTGTGGAGTGATTACATCCATCATGCATGTTCATGTACTTGTACTTCTTGTTGTGTACTTTGTGTATATGTGGAGTGAATACATCCATCATGCATGTTCATGTACTTGTACTTATTGTTGTGTACTCTGTGTATCTGACTACCACCACATCAGTGTGGGGTGAATACATCCATCACACATGTTCATGTACTTGTACTTCTTGTTGTGTACTTTGTGTATATGTGGAGTGAATACATCCATCATGCATGTTCATGTACTTGTACTTCTTGTTGTGTACTCTGTGTATATGTGGGGTGAATACATCCATCACGCATGTTCATGTACTTGTACTTCTTGTTGTGTACTTTGTGTATATGTGGTGTGATTACATCCATCATGCATGTTCATGTACTTGTACTTCTTGTTGTGTACTTTGTGTATATGTGGTGTGATTACATCCATCATGCATGTTCATGTACTTGTACTTCTTGTTGTGTACTTTGTGTATATGTGGGGTGATTACATCCATCACACATGTTCATGTACTTGTACTTCTTGTTGTGTACTTTGTGTATATGCGGTGTGATTACATCCATCATGCATGTTCATGTACTTGTACTTCTTGTTGTGTACTTTGTGTATATGTGGGGTGATTACATCCATCATGCATGTTCATGTACTTGTACTTCTTGTTGTGTACTTTGTGTATATGTGGTGTGATTACATCCATCATGCATGTTCATGTACTTGTACTTCTTGTTGTGTACTTTGTGTATATGTGGTGTGATTACATCCATCATGCATGTTCATGTACTTCTTGTTGTGTACTCTGTGTATCTGACTACTACCACATCACTGTGGAGTGAATACATCCATCATGCATGTTCATGTACTTGTACTTCTTGTTGTGTACTTTGTGTATATGTGGGGTGAATACATCCATCACGCATGTTCATGTACTTGTACTTCTTGTTGTGTACTGTGCGTATATGTGGGGTGAATACATCCATCACGCATGTTCATGTACTTCTTGTTGTGTACTTTGTGTATATGTGGGGTCAATACATCCATCACGCATGTTCATGTACTTGTACTTCTTGTTGTGTACTTTGTGTATCTGTGGTGTGATTACATCCATCATGCATGTAAAAATGTCAGCATGTGGACACCTTCCTCCCCCCAGAAGCATGAAAGCTGCATCTCCAGTGAGACGGAGGTGTCCACATGGAGATCATTCAGACAGCAGCTTGTGATGCATTTGAAAAGCACCATCAGCACCATCAGCACCATCAGCACCATCAGCACCATCAGCACCTCCTACTATGTGCTCCCACACACACTCGCTGGTGTTTTCACACACACTCACCACATCTCAGCTCGGAGCGCCACCAGTGACGCAAGAAGCCAGCGTGTCGTCAAATACGTGACTCCTGACAGGGAAGAGGACATCGTTCTCACCCAGGAGCTGACATGAAGCCCAGAGACAGGAAGACGGCCCCTGATGGTCCCTGCAGGAAGTAAATAGTCCCTCAAACAATGACAGTCAATGACAATAACAATCAAACAATAACAACAACCATCAATAATCAATCAAACACTAATTATCAATAACAATCCAACAATAATAACAACAATCAATACCAAGCAATCAAACAATGACACCTACTCAGTGGTTAGAGTGTCTGCCCTGAGATCAGTAGGTCGTGTGTTCAAACCCCGGCCGAGTCACACCAAAGACTATAAAAATGTGAGCCATTACTTCCTGCTTGGGACTCGGCATCAAGGTTGGAATTGTACTCCACTTTCCACCTGATTGGAGCTGAGATGGTCACCAGACCCCAAAGGGAATAAGCGGTAGGAAATGGATGGATGGATGGATCTATATTTGATATACAAATTATATATATAAATATAACAAGATATAATAAATTTTATACATATATATATATTTATATACAGTACATACATACATATGAAATATATATAGATCCATATAAATATAATATATATAATAATTTACATATTCATATATCCATTAATACATACATGCATACATACATCAACTGTATATATATATGTGTATATATATATATATATATATGTATATATATATAGGGTTTAACCCTATAGGAAGTCAGGGTACACCCTGGACAAGGAAAGCGGTGTAGACCTTGTACATTGTTATGGGGTGACCAGTGGGGACAAGGCCTCACACAGACACATGTTACGTATGGACAAGTGGGGACATGTCCTCACACAGATACACAGATACATGTTACGTATGGACAAGTGGGGACATGTCCTCACACAGATACATGTTACGTATGGACAAGTGGGGACATGTCCTCACACAGATACATGTTACGTATGGACAAGTGGGGACATGTCCTCACACAGATACACAGATACATGTTACGTATGGACAAGTGGGGACATGTCCTCACACAGATACACAGATACATGTTACGTATGGACAAGTGGGGACATGTCCTCACACAGACACATGTTACGTATGGACAAGTGGGGACATGTCCTCACACAGATACATGTTACGTATGGACAAGAGGGGACAAGTCCTCACACAGATACACAGATACATGTTACGTATGGACAAGTGGGGACATGTCCTCACACAGATACATGTTACGTATGGACAAGTGGGGACATGTCCTCACACAGATACATGTTACGTATGGACAAGTGGGGACATGTCCTCACACAGATACACAGATACATGTTATGTATGGACAAGTGGGGACATGTCCTCACACAGATATACAGATACATGTTATGTATGGACAAGTGGGGACATGTCCTCACACAGATACATGTTACGTATGGACAAGTGGGGACATGTCCTCACACAGATACACAGATACATGTTATGTATGGACAAGTGGGGACATGTCCTCACACAGATACATGTTACGGATGGACAAGTGGGGACATGTCCTCACACAGATACACAGATACATGTTATGTATGGACAAGTGGGGACATGTCCTCACACAGATACATGTTACGGATGGACAAGTGGGGACATGTCCTCACACAGATACATGTTACATATAGACAAGTGGGGACAAGTCCTCACACAGATACGTGTTACGTATGGACAAGTGGGGACATGTCCTCACACAGATACATGTTACATATAGACAAGTGGGGACAAGTCCTCACACAGATACGTGTTACGTATGGACAAGTGGGGACATGTCCTCACACAGATACATGTTACGTATGGACAAGTGGGGACATGTCCTCACACATATACATGTTACGTATGGATAAGTGGGGACATGTCCTCACACATATACATGTTACGGATGGACAAGTGGGGACATGTCCTCACACAGATACATGTTACGTATGGACAAGTGGGGACATGTCCTCACACAGATACATGTTACGGATGGACAAGTGGGGACATGTCCTCACACAGATACACAGATACATGTTACGTATGGACAAGTGGGGACAAGTCCTCACACAGATACGTGTTACGTATGGACAAGTGGGGACATGTCCTCACACAGATACATGTTACGTATGGACAAGTGGGGACTTGTCCTCACACAGATACATGTTACGTATGGACAAGTGGGGACATGTCCTCACACAGATACATGTTACATATGGACAAGTGGGGACATGTCCCTACATAGATACATGTTATGTATGGACAAGTGAGGACATGTCCTCACACAGATACATGTTATGTATGGACAAGTGGGGACATGTCCCTACATAGATACATGTTATGTATGGACAAGTGAGGACATGTCCTCACACAGATACATGTTATGTATGGACAAGTGGGGACATGTCCTCACACAGATACATGTTACGTATGGACAAGTGGGGACATGTCCTCACACGGATACATGTTACGTATGGACAAGTGAGGACATGTCCTGACACGGATACATGTTACGTAGGACAAGTGGGGACATGTCCCTACATAGATACATGTTATGTATGGACAAGTGAGGACATGTCCTCACACGGATACATGTTACGTATGGACAAGTGGGGACATGTCCTCACACAGATACATGTTACATATGGACAAGTGGGGACATGTCCCTACATAGATACATGTTATGTATGGACAAGTGAGGACATGTCCTCACACGGATACATGTTACGTATGGACAAGTGGGGACATGTCCTCACACAGATACATGTTACGTATGGACAAGTGGGGACATGTCCTCACACAGATACATGTTACATATGGACAAGTGGGGACATGTCCTCACACAGATACATGTTACGTATGGACAAGTGGGGACAAGTCCTCACACAGATACATGTTACGTATGGATAAGTGGGGACAAGTCCTCACACAGACACAGGTTACGTATGGACAAGTGGGGACATGTCCTCACACAGACACAGGTTACGTATGGACAAGTGGGGACATGTCCTAGAACAGACAAATGTTGTCTTTTGTTCAGCCGACTTGTTTCCAGCCCAGAGATCAATGCGTCCCGTCTAAAGTCGCCCACGTGCTGTCAGGGACCACAATGAGTCAGCAAAGGCTGGCTTGGGGGAGGCGGACGCCAGGGACTGACAGGCAGGAATCTCACGGAGAAGTCTGCCTTTTTGTTTGAGAGGAGGCGGGGGGTCATGGTGAAGAATGACGAGGCCCCTGCAGGTGGTGACTGGCTGGGAGCATCCTGCTCTCACTAGATGTATGTGTATATGTATATATGTACACATTGCAACTATTCATTGGCACTTTGACTACTAAAAGTGTGCGGGGGGAGAATGGTGTTTGGTGCGTGTGCCGGCAATTATCCAGTTCTCAGTAAATGTATGTATATATGTATGTATGTTTGGTAGGTCAGTCAATCAATCAATCAATCAATCAATGTTTATTTATATAGCCCTAAATCACAAGTGTCTCAAAAGGCTGCACAAGCCACAACGACATCCTTGCTTCAGAGCCCACATAAGTCTGTTTGGTAGGTTTCCCTGCTCTTCAGGGGAGTTGAAATATATACCGTATTTCCTTGAATTGCCGCCGGGTATATAGTATGCGCCTGCCTAGAATTAACGCCGGGTCAAACTCGTTTCGCAAAATATTATTTTTATTAGCGCATGTCTAGAATTTCCACAGGGTCAAACTCGTCACGTCACGAGTGACACTTCACCTGTCATCATTTTCAAAATGGAGGAGGCTGATTTCAATCATTTGAAATCGCATAAAGGGAAGAAGATTAAGAGCTATTCAGTAGGATTTAAGGTCCAAGCTATTGAATATGCTAAAAAGAACAGTAAGCAGCTATGTTTTATTAATATACCGTAGCTGCGTGTGTCAAATATGAGTCATTAAATGACTCCCGCCTCCTGGTGGTAGAGGGCGCTAGTGATCCTTCTTGCGACTACTCGGCTGCAGAAGAAGTGACAACAAGCAGCAAGAGTGAGCAGCAAATGTTTATTTTTTCCTCTCGCTTGCACTTTTAACATGAAGGATTACATATCTAAAATAAAACAGTTTTCTAAACTGGACTTTCAATTGAAGCAGGAGGTAATAAAGGAAGATCTCCATCGAGACAGAGAGACTTTTAAAACTGAAGAAAGATAAGGAAGACTTCTATAAACAAGTTATCAATGCTTTTGATCAGAAGGAGCTGCGCATGGACTTCATTTATAAGTAAAGGTAAGACCATAATAACGTTTTTTTTTTTATTAAATGTGCTTTTCCCGATGGTATCCTTACATCACACTCAAATTTATAAGCGCAGGCCTAAATTTACCACATTTCTTAGGTAAACGACAGAGCGAGAAGAGGTTTTAAATTAATTAGCGCCCCGGCGGCAAGTCAGGGAAATACGGTACATCCATCCATTTTCTACCGCTTATTTCCTTTTGGGGTTGCGAGGAGCGCTGGCGCCTATCTCAGCTACAATTGGGCGGAAGGCGGCGTACACCCTGGACAAGTCGCCACCTCATCGCAAGGCGAAATACGGTACATATGATTGATATATAATACGTATATCAACTCCCCTGAAGAGCAGGGAAACCTACCAAACAGGCTTGTAGGGATGAAATAGAATCCGTGTTTTTTCCTGACCTAACCAATCGCTCTACTCCGGTATGGAGCACTCTACCACGGATAGACGGAAACTACAGGTATGTATGTATGTATGTATGTATGTATGTACAGTATGTATGTATGTATGTACAGTATGTATGTATGTATGTATATACAGTATGTATGTATAAGAATGACGAGGCCCCCGCAGGTGGTGATTGGCTGGTAATGTCCTGTTCTCACTAGATGTATGTATGTATGTACAGTATGTATGTATGTACAGTATGTATGTATGGATGTATCTATGTACAGTATGTATGTATGTACAGTATGTATGTATGTATGTATGTACAGTATGTATGTATGTATGTACAGTATGTATGTATGTACAGTATGTATGTATGTATGTATGTGCAGTATGTATGTATTTACAGTCTGTATGTATGTATGTATGTAAGTATGTACGGTATGTATGTACAGTATGTATGTATGTATGTACAGTATGTATGTATGGATGTATCTATGTACAGTATGTATGTATGTGCAGTATGTATGTATGTATGTATGTACAGTATGTATGTACAGTATGTATGTATGTATGTATGTATGTATGTATGTATGTACGTATGTATGTACAGTATGTATGTATGGATGTATCTATGTACAGTATGTATGTATGTATGTACAGTATGTGTGTATGTGCAGTATGTATGTATGTACAGTATGTATGTATGTATGTGCAGTATGTATGTATGTACAGTATGTATGTATGTATGTAAGTATGTATGTATGTATGTGCAGTATGTATGTATGTACAGTATGTATGTATGTATGTGCAGTATGTATGTATGTACAGTATGTATGTATGTATGTAAGTATGTATGTACAGTATGTATGTATGTATGTGCAGTATGTATGTATGGATGTATCTATGTACAGTATGTATGTATGTGCAGTATGTATGTATGTATGTATGTACAGTATGTATGTATGTACAGTATGTATGTATGGATGTATCTATGTACAGTATGTATGTATGTACAGTATGTATGTACAGTATGTATGTATGTATGTATGTACAGTATGTATGTATGGATGTATCTATGTACAGTATGTATGTATGTGCAGTATGTATGTATGTACAGTATGTATGTATGTGCAGTATGTATGTATGTACAGTATGTATGTATGTATGTAAGTATGAATGTACAGTATGTATGTATGTATGTGCAGTATGTATGTATGTACAGTATGTATGTATGTAAGTATGTATGTACAGTGTGTATGTATGTACAGTATGTATGTATGTATGTGCAGTATGTATGCATGTACAGTATGTATGTATGTATGTATGTATGTATGTATGTATGTATGTATGTATGTATGTACAGTATGTATGTATGTATGTATGTATGTACAGTATGTATGTATGTAAGTATGTATGTACAGTATGTATGTATGTATAAGTATGACGAGGCCCCCGCAGGTGGTGATTGGCTGGTAGCATCCTGTTTTCAGTAGATGTACGTATATACTGTATGTATGTATATATGTATGTATATATGTACACATTTCAACTATTGATCGGCACTTTGACAACTAAAAGGTGTGTATGGTAAGCACGGTGTTAGGAATGATTGACAGCTGGCCCTCCTCTAACCCCGACAACATGTCCTCTCTTGTGGTCAGACCACTGAGGGCCTCACAAGGACCCAGCGCTCCTCAGCAAGGCGGGTCAGCAACTGCTTACCTTGGGGGAGAGTGCAGGGTCGTGGACCAGGTAGCAGGACTTGATGCAGATTCCAAGGCGCCACAGCAGGCCGTGAGGGGGCGTGGCCAGCGAGATAAGCAGGACAAGTTGACTTTACAGCCCACAACAGATGAGCAGAGGGGAGGTGGGCGGGGCAAGGCGGCTTTGATTGGCGGCTGGAGGGGCGGTGGGCGGGCACTTGTCAATCAAGCGGCTGAGCGAGGCCCGGGGCACACCTGTTCACCTTTGAGCCTGGCAACCTTTTGATTGGGGGCCAGCAGGGAGTCCTGAGTGAAGCAGGATGGGGATGTTGTTATTGCACCGCCCATATAGATCACCTGAGTGATAGCGGGCCAGGTGACGCTGCACCTTAGTTACCTGGTCAGGCCGGTCGGACACAGGAAGACCAAAGACCTCAGCTTCTCTTCTCACTCTGCTTCCTTCAACATGTCTGACAGGACAGAGACCAAGGAGGAGCTTGTAGACTACATTCAACTAGAATGGTGGACTCATGCAAAGCACTTCAGGTACATTGTGACCATATATGGACAATATGTGGAGATGTTTCCTGAGCAGTGAACTAATTCCAAAAGCCTCGTTTGGAGGAAGCATGAAGGATTGATTAATAAATATCTCCACCACGCCTCCTTTATTTCACTTATGCAGCTCATAAATACACAAAACATGTACTAAGAGGTGGGAACACTTTTGAATAATAAGTTTCTTTAAGAGGGAGTTGTTGGGTAAATTGTATTTATGGTTTGGTATTTATGAGAAGCAGGATGTGATGTAATGTAGACATCATCTACTCTTGTAGTTCAGTGACAAAAGAGTCAAAACATGTTGATGTCAGGCTTGATCGATAATCAATCTGCATATTGGTTGATCAGCATGTGAGATGTAACTTTAACTGGACTGGACTCTCACTATTATGTTAGATCCACTATGGACTGGACTCTCACTATTATGTTAGATCCATTATGGACTGGACTCTCACTATTATGTTAGATCCACTATGGACTGGACTCTCACTATTATGTTATATCCATTATGGACTGGACTCTCACTATTATGTTAGATCCATTATGGACTGGACTCTCACACTATTATGTTAGATCCACTATGGACTGGACTCTCACTATTATGTTAGATCCACTATGGACTGGACTCTCACTATTATGTTAGATCCACTATGGACTGGACTCTCACACTATTATGTTAGATCCACTATGGACTGGACTCTCACTATTATGTTAGATCCACTATGGACTGGACTCTCACTATCATGTTAGATCCACTATGGACTGGACCCTCACTATTATGTTAGATCCACTATGGACTGGACTCTCACTATTATGTGAGATCCACTATGGACTGGACTCTCACTATTATGTTAGATCCACTATGGACTGGACTCTCACTATTATGTCAGATCCACTATGGACTGGACTCTCACTATTATGTTAGATCCACTATGGACTGGACTCTCACTATTATGTTAGATCCACTATGGACTGGACTCTCACACTATTATGTTAGATCCACTATGGACTGGACCATCACTATTATGTTAGATCCACTATGGACTGGACTCTCACACTATTATGTTAGATCCAATATGGACTGGACTCTCACTATTATGTTGGATCCACTATGGACTAGACTTTCACTATTATGTTAGATCCACTATGGACTGGACTCTCACACTATTATGTTAGATCCACTATGGACTGGACTCTCACTATTATGTTGGATCCACTATGGACTGGACTTTCACTATTATGTTAGATCCACTATGGACTGGACTCTCACTATTAGACCCGCTCGACATCCATTGCTTTCCTCCTCTCCAAGGTTCTCATAGTCATTATTGTCACCGATGTCCCACTTGGTGTGAGTTTTCCTTGCCCTTATGTGGGCCTACCGAGGATGTCGTAGTGGTTTGTGCAGCCCTTTGAGACACTACTGATTTAGGGCTATATAAGTAAACATTGATTGATTGATTGATTGATATTATGTTAGATCCACTATGGACTGGACTCTCACTATTATGTTAGATCCATTATTGACTCGACTCTCACTTTTATGTTGGATCCACTATGGACTGGACTCTCACACTATTATGTTGGATCCACTATGGACTGGACTCTCACTTTTATGTTAGATCCACTATGGACTGGACTTTCACACTATTATGTTAGATCCACTATGGACTAGAGTCTCAGACTAGTATGTTAGATCCACTATGGACTGGACTCTCACTATTATGTTAGATCCACTATGGACTGGACTCTCACACTATTATGTTAGATCCACTATGGACTGGACTCTCACTATTATGTTAGATCCACTATGGACTGGACTCTCACACTATTATGTTAGATCCACTATGGACTGGACTCTCACACTATTATGTTAGATCCACTATGGACTGGACTCTCACACTATTATATTAGATCCACTATGGACTGGACTCTCACTATTATGTTAGATCCACTATGGACTGGACTCTCACACTATTATGTTAGATCCACTATGGACTGGACTCTCACACTATTATGTTAGATCCACTATGGACTGGACTCTCACTATTATGTTAGATCCACTATGGACTGGACTCTCACACTATTATGTTAAATCCACTATGGACTGGACTCTCACTATTATGTTAGATCCACTATGGACTGGACTCTCACAATATTATGTGAGACCCACTCAACGTCCATTGCATCATTTATAATAATAAAATAACAAAAAAAAAATATGCTTGATAAATAAACTCATGGAGCAAATACCAGCTTAAATGCTAACATGAATATAAGAAACATTAACGTATTTCCCCATTTAGAAACAACATTAACTTTACACACACACATTTTACAGCCACATACCCTTTACCCACACACACACACACACACACACATACACTTCACCCGCACCCTCACACCCCCCCACCCACACACTTTCCACCCTTCACCCCCACACACACCCCTTTGGTTTGCACGGTCAGCGCCATGAGTGCTGAGTCAGCAGTCCTGCATTATTAGCATGTTAGCGCCCGCATTAGCACGCTAGCAGCGTGTGGTGGAGAACAGAGCAGAAGAAGAAGGGGGGGGGGGGGGGGGGGGAGTATTCAGAGGGGACAGATGGGCTGAGGGGGAGGTCCCGGGCAGGTATGTGGGGGCGTCTTTGGGGGGTCTGAAAGGCCTTTCATGGCCCCCACTCACACCCACGGAGAAGACTTATTGTGAGCCGGGACTAAATGCTGAGTGGCAAGACACCTCCAACTATGTCAGGTGTCAACATCTGCCTTCCTCGTCAAGATGGAAGAATGTTAACACTTTGACACTTTCATACACGACATCTAGAAACATGTCATTTATTATACTAACACCTCTTTGATGCATCCAACTACTATTTGTTTCATCTGACACCACATGGACAAAGATAAGACCTTCTGGAGGAAAGTTCTGTGGTCAGAAGAAACAAAAATGCACCTGTTGGACCACAATACCCAGCAATATGTTTGGAGGAGAAAAGGTGAGGCCTTTAATCCTAGGAACACCATGCCTACCGTCAAGCATGGTGGTGGTAGTATTATCCTCTGGGCCTGTTTTGCTGCCAATGGAACTGCTGCTTTACAGAGAGTAAATGGGACCATGAAAAAAGGAGGATTACCTCCAAATTCTTCAGGACGAACTAAAATCATCAGCCCGGAGCCATTATGGTCTGTAATATCATCAGAAACACCGCCGGCTTCACTGGGCCCGAGCTCGTCTAAGATGGACTGATGCAAAGTGGTCTGACGAGTCCACATTTCAAATTGTTTTTGGAAACAACTGGTGTCCTCTGGACCAAAGAGGAAAAGAACCATCCGGACTGTTCTAGCATGTGTGATGGTATGGGGGTGCATTAGTGCCCAAGGCATGGGTAACTTACACATCTGTGAAGGCACCATTAATGCTGAAAGGTACATACAGGTTTTGGAACAACATATGTTGTCATCCAAGCAAAAACCAAATATATTGCTGGGTATTGTGGCCAAACAGCTCCAGTTTTGCTTCATCTGACACCAGATGGACAAAGATCAGACCTTCTGGAGAAAAGTTATGTGGTGAGATGAAACAAAAATGGAGCTGTATGGCCACAATACAATGGAATACAAAAAATTAAGGCCTATAATCCCATAAACACCAGGCCTACCGTCAAGCATGGTGGTGGTAGTATTATGCTCTGGGCCTGTTTTGCTGCCAATGGAACTGCTGCTTTACAGAGAGTAAATGGGACAATGAAAAAGGAGGACTACCTCCAAATTCC
Organism: Nerophis ophidion; assembly: GCF_033978795.1. NCBI lineage: Eukaryota > Metazoa > Chordata > Actinopteri > Syngnathiformes > Syngnathidae > Nerophis > Nerophis ophidion. The sequence goes on from NC_084632.1 coordinate 43,348,650, forward strand.
TAAAATCATCAGCTTGGGTGCAGTTGGGTGTTCCAACAGGACAATGACCCCAAACACACCTCAAAAGTGGTAAAGGAATGGCTAAATCAGGCTAGAATGAAGGTTTTAGAATGGCCTTCCCAAAGTCCTGACTTAAAGTTGTGGACAATGCTGAAGAAACAAGTCCATGTCAGAAAAGCAACACATTTAGCTGAACTGCACCAATTTTGTGGTGAAAAACTCAAGCAGAAGCTTGTGGATGGCTACCAAAAGCGCCTTATTGCAGTGAAACTTGCCAAGGGACATGTAAGCAAATATTAACATTGCTCACAGACTTGCTGACATTTTCAGTAGAGCCATAATAAATTCATAAAAGAAGAAAACTTCATGAATGTTTTTTTGTGAGCAACAAGTATGTGCTCCAATCACTACATCACAAAGAAATAAGAGTTGTAGAAATGATTGGAAACTCAAGACAGCCATGACATCATGTTCTTTACAAGTGTATGTAAACTTTTTGTCAAAACGTGGACTTTGGGGTTTGTTTTTCCAGAATGCAAGGGAAAGTTGGAGCGGGCAAGGCGTGAAGTTAATGACATCTTTATTTTAACACTAACAAAAGGAATAAACAAAAGGCGCGCACAAGGGCGGAAGTACAAAACTTGACTATAAAAACAAAAACTAGCACAAAGGCAGAAATAAGGACAAAAAACAACAACTGTGTCATTAATAAACAAAACTTATTTGCGATGATGTGAACAGGGCAGCATGGACTATGAAACAAGCATGAAACTTTAAACATGACATGAAGCAGAGTGGAGGTAAAGTGGCCAGGCTGACTTCCTGGCAACTTTCGGTTTAAATAATAGACGTGATTAGTAAAAACAGGGGGGGACTCCAAATGTGACACAGGTGAAACTAATGGTTGCTATGGTGACAAAACAAGAGTGAAAAAGCAGGAAGTGAGTGTCCAAAAAACAAACACCAAATGGCCAAACAAAAACATGATCAACAGACATGACACTTTTGACCACCACTGTATATACAGTATATATATGCACATATATATATACACATATATATATATATATATACATATATATATATATGTGTGTGTATATATATATATATATATATATGTGTATATATATATATATATATATATATATATATATATATGCATATATATATATATATCTATATATATATATATATATGTGTATATATATATATATATATATATGCAGAAAAAGGAGGTGAAGAAGGAGGTGAAGGAGTGAGGAGACAAGCACAGTGCTCACCAGGGACAGCGTCTGGCTGCACGGCGTCCTGATGGCGTCCTGATGGCGTCCTGATGGCGTCCTGATGGCGTCCTGTCAGCATGATGGTGTGGGAGCATCACTCGGCGCCCAGACGGCCATGACACACACTGGGTAGCACGTGGCGCCCACGCCTGGGCACAAGGAGCGTGGTGAGGTGACACATGACGACTCCTCCTGCCACATGTCAGTCACGTCTCGCTCGACCCTCTCTCTCTCTTACTCAAGCTATGGAAACCTTTGTCTGTTCAGCCGACACAACATCACTGCACTTACAGTCACTACATTCTTATCTACCTTCTCCTCTACCTTCTTCTCTACCTTCTTTACCTTCTCCTCTACCTTCTTATCTACCTTCTTCTTTACCTTCTCCTCTACTTTCTCCTCTACCTTCTCCTCTACCTTCTTCTTTACCTTCTCCTTTACCTTCTCCTCTACCTTCTTCTTTACCTTCTCCTCTACTTTCTCCTCTACCTTCTCCTCTACCTTCTTCTTTACCTTCTCCTTTACCTTCTCCTCTACTTTCTCCTCTACCTTCTTCTTTACTTTCTCCTCTACCTTCTTCTTTACCTGCTCCTCTACCTTGTTATTTACCTTCTCCTCTACCTTCTTCTTTACCTTCTCCTCTACCTTCTTCTTTACCTTCTCCTCTACCTTCTCCTTTACCTTCTCCTCTACCTTCTTCTTTACCTTCTCCTCTACCTTCTCCTTTACCTTCTTCTTTACCTTCTTCTTTACCTTCTTCTTTACCTTCTCCTTTACCTTCTTCTTTACCTTCTCCTGTACCTTCTTCTTTACCTTCTTCTTTACCTTCTCCTCTACATTCTTCTTTACCTTCTTGTGTATCTTCTTGTTTAAATTCTTGTGTAAGTTCTTCTTTACCTTCTTGTGTACTTTCTTGTCTGTTCAGCCGACACATCACTGCACTTACAGTCAACTACATTCTTATTTACCTTCTTCTCTACCTTCTTCTTTACCTTCTCCTCTACCATCTTCTTTACCTTCTCCTCTACTTTCTTCTTTACCTTCTCCTCTACCTTCTTCTTTACCTTCTCGTGTATCTTCTTGTTCAAATTCTTGTGTAAGTTTGTGTTTACCTTATTGTGTAGGTTCTTGTTTACATTCTTGTGTACTTTATTGTTTGAATTATTGTTTACCTTCTTGTGTACCTACTTATGTACCTTATTGATTACTTTATTGTGCATCTTCTTGTTTAAATTATTGTGTGAGTTCTTGTTTACCTTATTGTGTAGGTTCTTGTGTAGGTTTTTTGTGTACCTTTTTGTTTGCCTTCTTGTGTAGATTCTTGTGTACCTTATTGTTTACATTATTGTGTAAGTTCTTGTTCACCTTATTGTATAAGTTATTTTGTAGGTTCTTGTGTATGTTCTATGTACCTTCTTGTGTACCTTCTTGTGTACATTCTTGTGTAGGTTCCTTCCTTCTACGGGCTAGGACCATGTCCGTCCTAACTAGTGTCACAGGTCACATGACCATGTTGGTACTAACTAGTGTCACAGGTCACATGACCATGTCGGTCCTGACTAGTGTCACAGGTCACACGACCATGTCGGTCCTGACTAGTGTCACAGGTCACACGACCATGTTGGTCCTGACTAGTGTCACAGGTCACATGACCATGTCGGTCCTGACTAGTGTCACAGGTCACACGACCATGTTGGTCCTGACTAGTGTCACAAGTCACATGACCATGTTGGTCCTGACTAGTGTCACAGGTCACATGACCATGTCGGTCCTGACTTAGTGTCACAGGTCACATGACCATGTCGGTCCTGACTAGTGTCACAGGTCACATGACCATGTCGGTCCTGACTAGTGTCACAGGTCACACGACCATGTTGGTCCTGACTAGTGTCACAAGTCACATGACCATGTTGGTCCTGACTAGTGTCACAGGTCACATGACCATGTCGGTCCTGACTTAGTGTCACAGGTCACATGACCATGTCGGTCCTGACTAGTGTCACAGGTCACATGACCATGTCGGTCCTGACTAGTGTCACAGGTCACATGACCATGTCGGTCCTGACTAGTGTCACAGGTCACATGACCATGTCGGTCCTGACTAGTGTCACAGGTCACATGACCATGTCGGTCCTGACTAGTGTCACAGGTCACATGACCATGTCGGTCCTGACTAGTGTCACAGGTCACATGACCATGTCGGTCCTGACTAGTGTCACAGGTCACATGACCATGTCGGTCCTGACTAGTGTCACAGGTCACATGACCATGTCGGTCCTGACTAGTGTCACAGGTCACATGACCATGTCGGTCCTGACTAGTGTCACAGGTCACATGACCATGTCGGTCCTGACTAGTGTCACAGGTCACATGACCATGTCGGTCCTGACTAGTGTCACAGGTCCCATGACCATGTCGGTCCTGACTAGTGTCACAGGTCCCATGACCATGTCGGTCCTGACTAGTGTCACAGGTCACATGACCATGTCGGTCCTGACTAGTGTCACAGGTCACATGACCATGTCGGTCCTGACTAGTGTCACAGGTCACATGACCATGTCGGTCCTGACTAGTGTCACAGGTCACATGACCATGTCGGTCCTGACTAGTGTCACAGGTCACATGACCATGTCGGTCCTGACTAGTGTCACAGGTCACATGACCATGTCGGTCCTGACTAGTGTCACAGGTCACATGACCATGTCGGTCCTGACTAGTGTCACAGGTCACATGACCATGTCGGTCCTGACTAGTGTCACAGGTCACATGACCATGTCGGTCCTGACTAGTGTCACAGGTCACATGACCATGTCGGTCCTGACTAGTGTCACAGGTCACATGACCATGTTGGACAACTGGCGTCCATCTTGAGGTGTTTGTGCTTGTGTTTGCAAGTGGGCGTGTCCATCAGGCCAGATGTGTAGTAGCACCAGCAGAAAGGAGATAATCCCTTGTCAACACGTCCTGGTCTGCCCCTAGACCCTGGTCTCCCCTCAGGACCCTGACAAAGGTCTAATCCATCAGCATAATCCACTTGGCCGCAGCTCCATGACAATGTTTGCTCCTCACATCTGAGTCCACACAAGACCCAGGAACACAGAAAACACAGAGACCTCTCTGGACCAGGACCAGGATCAGGACCGGACTCTGGACTGGCTTACCTGCTGGTGAGATCCAGGTGTGAAAATCCAGGACTGTGGTGTGTTCATGTCAGCCAACACACTTCCTCCAATCACAGGTGTGCAAGACACCTTTAGGACTCCATATCTGGGAATTACATTCACTTTATTAAAATGAACATTCACCTCATTAAAATGAACATTCACCTCATTAAAATGAACATTCACCTCATTAAAATGAACATTCACCTCATTAAAGTGAACATTCACCTCATTAAAGTGAACATTCACCTCATTAAAGTGAACATTCACCACATAAAAGTGAACATTCACGTCAATAAAATGAAAATTCACCTTATTAAAATGAACATTCACCTCATTAAAGTGAACATTCACCTCATTAAAATGAGCATTCACCTCATTAAAGTGAAAATTCACCTTATTAAAGTGAACATTCACCTCATTAAAATGAACATTCACCTCATTGAAGTGAACATTCACCTCATTAAAGTGAACATTCACCTATTAAAATGAACATTCACCTATTAAAATGAACATTCACCTCATTAAAATGAACATTCACCTCATTAAAACGAACATTCACGTTATTAAAATGAACATTTATGTCATTAGGGTGAACATTCAGGTTATTAAAATGAACATTCAGGTTATTAAAATGAACATTTACATCATTAGGGTGAACATTCAGGTTATTAAAATGAACAACAATGTTATTCAAATGAACATTCACGTTTTTAAAATGAACATTTACCTCATTAAAATAAACAAACATTCACATTTTTAAAATGAACATCCACCTTATTAAAAAGAACATTCACGTTTTTAAAATGAACATTCACGTTATTAAAATAAACATTTACCTCATTAAAATAAACATTCACGTTGTTAAAATAAACATTCACGTTATTTAAATGAACATTTACGTTATTAAAATAAACATTCAACTTATTAAAATGAACATTCACGTTATTAAAATGAAAATTGACATAATTGAAATGAACATTCATGTTGTTACAATGAGCATTCACGTTATTAAAATGAACATTCATGTTATTAAAATGAACATTCACGTTATTAAAATGAACATTCATGTTATTAAAATAAACATTCATGTAACTACTGCAGTTGTAATGAAGTAATAAGTACAGTGTAAGCTGGAAAAGACATTCATTCAAACATCTTTATTCTTACATTTTAAACTCTTGCTGTTTGAATGAGGGCTACATAACGCTTAGATTTACTCACTACTTTGAATGCTACACCAACATAAAGTTTATAATTACTATTTTAAATGATACGCCAATATAAAGCTTAGAATGACTGACTATTCTGAATGTTACGCCAACATAATGCTTAGAATTACTGACTACTTTGAATGTTACACCAATATGAAGTTTAGAATTACTGACTATTCTGTCAAAAAAAAAATAACACCAACAATGAATAGAATTGCTGACTACTTTAAGCGTTATGCCAAGACAAAGCTTAGAATTACTGACTACTTTGAATGGTACACCAATATGAAGTTTAGAATTACTGACTATTCTGTCAAAAAAAAAATAACACCAACAATGCATAGAATTGCTGACTACTTTAAGCGTTATGCCAAGACAAAGCTTAGAATTACTGACTACTTTGAATGGTACACCAACATAACGATTGAAATGACTGACTATTCTGAACGTTACACCAACATAATGCATACAATTGCTGACTACTTTGAACGTTATGCCTACATAAAGCTTAGAATTACAATTATGAATGTTACACCAATATAAAGATTCAAATTACTGACTACTTTGAATGTTACACCAACACAAACATTATAATTACTGACTACTTTGAATGTTACACCAATACAAATATTAGAATTACTGACTACTTTGAATGTTACACCAATGTAAACATTATAATTACTGACTACTTTGAATGTTACACCAACATAAACATTAGAATTACTGACTACTTTGAATTTTACACCAATATAAAGATTCAAATTACTGACTACTACGAATGTTACACCAATATAAACTTAGAATTACTGACTAATTTGAACGTCACACTGACATTAACCTTAGAATTGCTATTTTGAATGTTACACCAACATAAACATTAGAATTACTGACTACTTTGAATTTTACACCAATATAAAGATTCAAATGACTGACTACTACGAATGTTACACCAATATAAACATCAGAATTAGTGACTACTTTGAACGTCACACCGACATTAAGCTTAGAATTGCTATTTTGAATGTTACACCAACATAAACATTACAATTACTGACTACTTTGAATGTTACACCAACATGAACATTATAATTACTGACTACTTTGAATTTTAAACCAACATAAACATTAGAATTACTGACTACTTTGGATTTTACACCAATACAAAGCTTCAAATTACTGACTACTACGAATGTTACACCAATATAAACATTAGAATTAGTGACTACTTTGAACGTCACACCGACATTAAGCTTAGAATTGCTATTTTGAATGTTACACCAACATAAACATTATAATTACTGACTACTTTGAATGTTACACCAACATGAACATAATAATTACTGACTACTTTGAATGTTACACCAACATGAACATTATAATTACTGACTACTTTGAATGTTACACCAACATAAACATTAGAATTACTGACTACTTTGACTTTTACACCTATACAAAGCTTCAAATTACTGACAACTACGAATGTTACACCAATATAAATTTAGAATTACTAAGTACTTTGAACGTCACACTGACATTAAGCTTAGAATTGCTATTTTGAATGTTACACCAATACAAAGCTTAGAATTACTTTGCTTTATATAAGCTGGAAAGGGTTTTTAAAAGTCATAATTATGAATGATTTGCCTACTAACTTCAAATGATAAGGAACCCAGGTGTACATAGTTTCATAAACACTATTATCCAATAAGTTTGCAAGCATTATATTATTAGAATTATTCATATTACTCTATTGCAGTTTACTAATATCATGTTAATTTATTACAGTCAAAATATTACTTTGTTACAGTTTATTAATACAATATTACTTGATTACCGTTTATTAATATGATATTACTTTATTACTGTGTAATAATATTACAGTTAATTAGGTTAAAATAAATACTTGAGCTGTCGTTTATCCAAGAGGTGGGAATAATGGCATCTTTATACACGGTATAAACTTCAGTTGGCTAGAATAATGTCATTTAAATCTTCACATTAATATTATGTAGTTACAAGAAGGTGTGTGGTGAAAATAATAATAATAATTAGTTAAAAGAAGGTGTGGGGTGAAAATAATAATAATATTTAGTTCCAAGAAGAAAGTATATTTACTTTTTAAACTCCAGGAAGTGATCGCTGTTTCCTCCTTCTTCTGTCTGCTGGCGGCGCTTGTGAGCATTGACAGCCAACACTGACCTCTGGCGGTGGACAGAAGAACTGCACGACAGAGCCCTGCAGAATTCATGAAAGTTAAAGAGACTTAAAAGAAAACTAATAAACAAACAATCTAAACTCGCAAACAGCACAAACTGCCGTTAGATATTAAATATTACAACCTGGACTGCATCACCTCATTACAGTTTATTACTATAGTATTGCATTATTACAGTTTATTGATATATTTTTATTAGTTTATTAATATAATATTACTCTATTAGTTTAATAATATAATATTACTTTATTACATTGTTTTAATATATTGCTTTATTGCATTTTCTTATAATTATATTACTCTATTATATTAAAAATTAATATAACTATTACAGTTTACTAATATAGTATTACTTTATTACAGTTTATTATACCCTTACTTCATTACAGTTTATTAATATATTACTTTGTTACACTTTATTAATATATTACTCTATTTCAGTTTATTATTATACCCTTACTTTATTACAGTTTATTAATATATTACTTTATTACACTTTAACATAATATTACTCTATTAAAGTTTATATATATATTTCTTTATTACAGTTTATTAATATATTACTTTACTACAGTTTATTAATACATTACATTAAACTTTATTGATATAATATTACTGTATTACAGTTTATTGAAATATTACTTTATTACAGTTTATCAATATATTACTTTATAAACACATTTTAATATATTACTTTATTGCAGTATATTATAATATTACTCTATTACAATTTATTAATATATTATTCTATTACAGTTTCTATATATATATTTCTTTATTAGTTTATTAATATATCATTACTTTATTACAGTTTATTAATATATTACTATATTACACTTTATTAATATAATATTATAGTTTAATAATATGTTAGATTATATTACAATTTATTAATATATTACTCTATTACAGTTTATTACTATATTACTTTATAAACCAATTTCAACATATTGCTTTATTGCATTTTATTACAATATTACTCTAATACCGTTTATTAATATAATATTACTTTATTAAAGTTTATCAATATATTACTCTATTACAGTTTATCATTAACATACATTACTATATTACAGTTTATTTATATAATATTACTCTATTACAGTATATTAATATATTACTTTATAAACAAATAACATTACTTTATTGCAGTTTATTATAATATTACTCTATTACAGTTTATTAATATAATATTACTTTATTACAGTTTATTATCATACAATTACTTTATTATAGTTTAATATATTAATTTATTACAGTCTTACTATATTACTGTATTACAATTTATTATGTTACTTTATTACAGTCGATTAATACAATGCTACTTTATTACTGTGTATTAATACATTACTTTATTACAGTTTAATATATTACATTATTACAATTTATTAATGTATTACTCTATTACAGTTTATTAATATATTACTTTATAAACAAATACTAACATATTACTTTATTGCAGTTTATTATAATATTACTCTATTACAGTTTATTAATATATTACTTTATTACAGTTTATTATTATCATACAATTACTTTATTATAGTTTAATATATTACTTTATTACAGTCTATTAATATAATATTATTGTATTACAATTTATTAATGTGTTACTTTATTACAGTCGATTATTACAATGTTACTTTATTACTGTGTATTAATACATCACTTTATTACAGTTTAATATATTACATTATTAAATTTTTTAAATGTATTACTCTATTACAGTTTAATAATATATTGCTCTATTACAGTGTATTAACATATTACTTTATTACTGTGTAATAATATATTATTAATCTATTAGGGACGGCGAGGCGCAGTGGGAGAGTGGCCGTGTGCAACCCGAGGGTCCCTGGTTCAATCCCCACCTAGTACCAACCTCGTCACGTCCGTTGTGTCCTGAGCAAGACACTTCACCCTTGCTCCTGATGGGTGCTGGTTGGCGCCTTGCATGGCAGCTCCCTCCATCAGTGTGTGAATGTGTGTGTGAATGTGGAAGTAGTGTCAAAGCGCTTTGAGTACCTTGAAGGTAGAAAAGCGCTATACAAGTACAACTCATTTATCATTTATTATAGTCCATTAGTATAATATTGCTTTTACAGTTTATTAATATATTACTCTATTACAATTTAATATACTATTACTTTATTACAGTTTATTAAAAATAATATAACTTTATTACAATTTATCAATATGATATTACTCTATTACAGTTCATTAATATAGTATTTTATTACCGTTTGTGAACATATTACTCTATTACAGTTCATTAATATATTATTTTATTACAGTTTAGTAATATATTATTTTATTACAATTTATGAATAGAATATTACTCTTATTACAGTTCATTGATATTTTATTAAAGTATGTGAATATAATATTACTGTACTACAGTTTATCAATATAATATTACGGTATTACAGTTTATTAATATAATAGTACTTAATTACAGCAATAAAGGAGTTTTGTCACTTGAGTCCACCTTTAAATAAAAGTTTTCCTCTCCAAGAAGAAGAAGAATGTGTTGTGAAGAAGCAGATTAGTGATGAGAGCATAAAGAAGTCAGCAATGAGAAGCCATCATGTGAGCAGAGAAGAAGAAGAGCAGCAATATTTGCTAACGAGGATCGTTCATCAGACGGCCGGAGGACACACATGATGAAAGACCTGCACCAGCGGTCCTCCTGGGACCTCCTGGACCTGCTGGACCTGCCTGGTCCACACAGGATGCTGCTTTAATTGCTGCTGCTCCAACACTAAACTACATCACAACATAGTATTAGTACTAGTGTGTAGTGTGTAGTGTGTGTACTCCACTGTCACACACACACCAAACTACATCACAACATAGTATTAGTACTAGTGTGTAGTGTGTGTACTCCACTGTCACACACACACCAAACTACATCACAACATAGTATTAGTACTAGTGTGTAGTGTGTACTCCACTGTCACACACACACCAAACTACATCACAACATAGTATTAGTACTAGTGTGTAGTGTGTGTACTCCACTGTCACACACACACTAAACTACATCACCACACAGTATTAGTACTAGTGTGTAGTGTGTGTACTCCACTGTCACACACACACCAAATTACATCACCACACAGTACTAATACTAGTGTGTAGTGTGTGTACTCCACTGTCACACACACACACACCAAACTACATCACCACACAGTACTAATACTAGTGTGTAGTGTGTGTACTCCACTGTCACACACACACCAAACTACATCACCACACAGTATTAGTACTAGTGTGTAGTGTGTGTACTCCACTGTCACACACACACACCAAATTACATCACCACACAGTACTAATACTAGTGTGTAGTGTGTGTACTCCACTGTCACACACACACACCAAACTACATCACCACACAGTACAAGTACTAGTGTGTAGTGTGTGTACTCCACTGTCACACACACACCAAACTACATCACCACACAGTATTAGTACTAGTGTGTACTCCACTGTCACACGCACACACACCAAACTACATCACCACACAGTACTAGTACTAGTGTGTAGTGTGTGTACTCCACTGTCACACACACACACCAAACCACATCACAACATAGTATTAGTATCTATATGTGTGTGTATATATACATATGTATATAAATGCGTGTGTATGAATATATATATTTGTGTGTGTGTGTGTGTATATATACATATGTATATAAATGTGTGTGTATACATATATATATATATATGTGTGTGTGTGTATATACATATGTATATAAATGTGTGTGTGTATACATATATATATATGTGTGTGTGTGTGTGTGTGTATATATACATATGTATATAAATGTGTGTGTATACATATATATATATATATATATGTGTGTGTGTATATACATATGTATATAAATGTGTGTGTATACATATATATATATATGTGTGTGTGTATATACATATGTATATAAATGTGTGTGTGTATACATATATATATATATATGTGTGTGTGTGTGTGTGTGTATATATACATATGTATATAAATGTGTGTGTGTGTATATATATATATATATATATATATATATATATATATATGTGTGTGTGTGTGTATATACATATGTATATAAATGTGTGTGTTCTAATGCCTTTCAGCAAGAAAACCTTTGAAGACAAAATGTGTGGAGACTGTTCTCTGAGCCGATTAAGAAGCTGACCTGACTCCTCCCACTGGCGCCAACAATTCCTGCGACTGTGAAGGGGCCAAGGTCAGCGGCCGGAGTGACCTCTCACCCCCCGCCATGTTTGGACACGTCCTGTCACAAAGCAGCTGATTACAATATGGATGCAGAGCAGTGAGGCTCAAAGGTCGCCGGACTCTTGCAACACTTCCAGTGTGTGTGTGTGTGTGTGTGTGTGTGTGTGCCATGTTGTCACGGCAACCTGCTGGCTGAATGATGGCCCACCTGACCATCCCCGCCCAGATGTGTTGTGAGGTTGTTGGAGCAGGATGATCTGATGTTATTGACAAGATCCATCAATCAATCAAAGTATATTTATATAGCCCTGAATCACAAGTGTCTCAAAGGGCTGCACAAGCCACGACCACATCCTGGGCCCAGATCCCACATCAGGGCAAGGAAAAACTCAACCTAATGGGAACAACCAGAAACCTTGGAGGGGACCAAAGATGTGAGTAAAACCTTAAAGTCACACCTTAAGTACACAGGAAGACAGTGCAGGTACTTACTTACAGTACATAAATCCCACTCCTGCGCTTACTAAAAGCATGCGGTAAAAGTAAGCATGCGCTAATTATTTCAAAACTTCTTCTCACTCCAGCACTTACCAAAGGTATGCAGTAAAAATTTGAGTGTGATGTAAGCTTGGACCTTAAATCCTACTGAATAGCTATTAATCTTCTTCCCTTTATGCGATTTCAAATTACCGGTATTGAAATCAGCCTCCTCCATTTTGAAAATGATGACAGGGGAAGTGTCATTCGTGACGTGACGAGTTTGACCAGCCGGTAATACTAAGCATGCGCTAATTATTTTGGGAAGTGAGTTTGACCCGGCAGTAATTCAAGGCAGGCGCATACTATATACCCTCCGGCAATTCAAGGAAATACGGTATATATATATATATATATATATATATATATATATATATATATATATATATATATACACACACACACACACACACATACATATATTTATATACATATTAGCTTTAGTGGTGCTAAAGCTAAAAAAGGTGTTGTGCAGGGCATTCATAAAGGTGTTAGTGAGATTATCCATAGGGCCCACATCATTTGGGAATGGCGCCATTACTGAAGGCAGCAGGCCAACAAGAGTCACAGTTGTGACAGCATTAATGTTGCGGCTGCTAAGGCAGTGGTTATTATTAGTAGCTTGTTAAAAATGAGTCACAACTTTTATAAGGTAATGATCGGACATTATTTTAGTGTATGAGAGTATCAAAACTTTGGAGGTGGTGACACGGACTAGATTTATTGTATTACTGTTCATGTATTATTTGTATAAGACCACAGCTATCAATTAAAGTCTGGAGCGCCACGCACAGAGCATCTGATGGGGTATTCATATGGATATTAAAATTCCACATTATAATTATATTACCTGCAGGCGTCACTAGATTAGTGACGAACTCTGAAAATTCACAGATAAAATCTGAATGAGGCTTGGTGCTGCGATAAATTGAAGGCGTCATAATTTGCTACTTCAGTAAAATGCATATTCACCTCTGACACAGTCACCACAGAAAAAACTTGACGTGAGTTGTGTATTATTCTACCAGAAATGCTATGCGTGCAGGAATTTTCCAGCCTGGCACTGGTCAGTTTTAGCTTAACCAACACCCGTAATTGCCTGTGTCCCAGCTTGCTCTCGTGTAGTTAGTCAAGTGTGACTCAACCAGTGATCTATGTTTCTAGATAAAGTGATGGCGCCTTCCCGGGTAGGGTGAAGGCCGTCCCTCATCAGAGAGAGGGCCAATTATCAATAAAGGTTAGTCACTGTTCTCTACAAAAGCTAGCTAGCCACTTGTTAAGCGAGATTAATCTGCTAAACCTCTCATCATTGCCTCTCGCAGGCAGGGCCCAGAGACGGATTCAAAAGAACTGAAGTTCAATGTATGAAATATAAGTTGCTGAATATATTTGATGATAATAACAATAATTATTATTGTTGTCTTAAAGTGTAACATAAAGTCAAACTTTATTCATTCACACTCAAACACAACTCACCACTGTGTCTTCTTTTCTTCAGCTGGCGGGTGGTTGCTGGATCCACGTTGTACTGAGTAGCCAGGACACAGGGTTATGTGTGTGTGTGTGTGTGTGTGTGTTTGTGTGTGTTGTGTGTGTGTGTGTGTGTGTGTGTGTGTGTGTGTGTGTGTGTGTGTGTGTGTGTGTGTGTGTGTGTGTGTGTGTGTGTGTGTGTGTGTGCGAGCAGCTTTGCAAGGAAACAACAGGCCACCTAATTGTCCAAATATCACATTTCAGCATGAGAACATTTCATGTTACAAAACTGTTGCTTTTGTCAATTTTATTTTTCTTTTGAAGACAAATGCAATAAATAAAGATGGGATGCAGACGTGATTCTTCTGTTGGACCACCATGCGGAAACATACTCCGGAGCTGTTGGACCACCGTGTGTGTGATGTGTAATTGTGTCATGTAGTGAAATATGCAGTTATTTGACAGATTTATGATTATGTTTGTGATGTTTGACTGTGTAAAGTAGTTAAATATGGAGTTATAGGACATAATTATGATTGTGTTTGTGTCATGTTGTGACATTTGGAGTTATTAGACATATTTATGATTATGTTTGTGATGTTTGACTGGGTCATGTCGTTAAATATGGAGCTATTAGACATATTTATGATTATGTTTGTGATGTTTGACTGGGTCATGTCGTTAAATATGGAGCTATTAGACATATTTATGATTATGTTTGACTGTCATGTAGTAAAAATTTGGAGTTATTAGACATATTTATGTTTGTGATGTTTGACTGTCATGTAGTGAAGTATGGAACTATAAGATATATTTATGATTATGTTTGTGATGTGTGACTGTGTCATGTAGTGAAATATGCAGTAATTAGACATATTTATGATTATATTTGTGATGTTTGACTGCGTCATGTCGTGTAATTTGGATTTATTAGACACATTTATGATTATGTTTGTGATGTGTGACTGTGTCATGTGATGAAATGTGCAGTAATTAGACATATTTATGATTATATTTGTGATGTGTGACTGTGTCATGTGATGAAATGTGCAGTAATTAGACATATTTATGATTATATTTGTAATGTTTGACTGCGTCATGTCATGTAATTTGGAGCTATTAGACATATTTATGATTATGTTTGACTGTCATGTAGTGAAATATGGAGTTATTAGACATTTATGATTATGTTTGTGATGTGTGACTGTGTCATGTAGTAAAATATGCAGTAATTAGACATATTTATGATTATATTTGTGATGTTTGACTGCGTCATGTCGTGTAATTTGGAGTTATTAGACATATTTATGATTATGTTTGACTGTCATGTAGTGAAATATGGAGTTATTAGACATATTTATGATTGTTTGTGATGTGTGACTGTGTCATGTAGTAAAATATGCAGTAATTAGACATATTTATGATTATATTTGTGATGTTTGACTGCGTCATGTCGTGTAATTTGGAGTTATTAGACATATTTATGATTATGTTTGTGATGTGTGACTGTGTCATGTAGTTAAATATGTGTCAATATGTGTCATGTAGTTAAATATGGAGTTATTAGACATATTTATGATTATGTTTGTGATGTTTGACTGGGTCATGTCGTTAAATATGGAGCTATTAGACATATTTATGATTATGTTTGACTGTCATGTAGTAAAAATTTGGAGTTATAAGACATATTTATGTTTGTGATGTTTGACTATGTCATGTAGTGAAGTATGGAATTATAAGATATATTTATGATTATGTCTGTGATGTGTAACTGTGTCATGTAGTGAAATATGCAGTAATTAGACATATTTATGATTATATTTGTGATGTTTGACTGCGTCATGTCGTGTAATTTGGAGTTATTAGACATATTTATGATTATGTTTGACTGTCATGTAGTGAAATATGGAATTATTAGACATATTTATGATTATGTTTGACTGTCATGTAGTAAAAATTTGGAGTTATTAGACATATTTATGTTTGTGATGTTTGACTGTCATGTAGTGAAGTATGGAACTATAAGATATATTTATGATTATGTTTGTGATGTGTGACTGTGTCATGTAGTGAAATATGCAGTAATTAGACATATTTATGATTATATTTGTGATGTTTGACTGCGTCATGTCGTGTAATTTGGATTTATTAGACACATTTATGATTATGTTTGTGATGTGTGACTGTGTCATGTGATGAAATGTGCAGTAATTAGACATATTTATGATTATATTTGTGATGTGTGACTGTGTCATGTGATGAAATGTGCAGTAATTAGACATATTTATGATTATATTTGTAATGTTTGACTGCGTCATGTCATGTAATTTGGAGCTATTAGACATATTTATGATTATGTTTGACTGTCATGTAGTGAAATATGGAGTTATTAGACATTTATGATTATGTTTGTGATGTGTGACTGTGTCATGTAGTAAAATATGCAGTAATTAGACATATTTATGATTATATTTGTGATGTTTGACTGCGTCATGTCGTGTAATTTGGAGTTATTAGACATATTTATGATTATGTTTGACTGTCATGTAGTGAAATATGGAGTTATTAGACATATTTATGATTGTTTGTGATGTGTGACTGTGTCATGTAGTAAAATATGCAGTAATTAGACATATTTATGATTATATTTGTGATGTTTGACTGCGTCATGTCGTGTAATTTGGAGTTATTAGACATATTTATGATTATGTTTGTGATGTGTGACTGTGTCATGTAGTTAAATATGTGTCAATATGTGTCATGTAGTTAAATATGGAGTTATTAGACATATTTATGATTATGTTTGTGATGTTTGACTGGGTCATGTCGTTAAATATGGAGCTATTAGACATATTTATGATTATGTTTGACTGTCATGTAGTAAAAATTTGGAGTTATAAGACATATTTATGTTTGTGATGTTTGACTATGTCATGTAGTGAAGTATGGAATTATAAGATATATTTATGATTATGTCTGTGATGTGTAACTGTGTCATGTAGTGAAATATGCAGTAATTAGACATATTTATGATTATATTTGTGATGTTTGACTGCGTCATGTCGTGTAATTTGGAGTTATTAGACATATTTATGATTATGTTTGACTGTCATGTAGTGAAATATGGAATTATTAGACATATTTATGATTATGTTTGACTGTCATGTAGTGAAATATGGAATTATTAGACATATTTATGATTATGTTTGTGATGTGTAACTGTGTCATGTAGTGAAATATGCAGTAATTAGACATATTTATGATTATATTTGTGATGTTTGACTGCGTCATGTCGTGTAATTTGGAGCTATTAGACATATTTATGATTATGTTTGACTGTCATGTAGTGAAATATGGAATTATTAGACATATTTATGATTATGTTTGTGATGTGTGACTGTGTCATGTAGTAAAATATGCAGTAATTAGACATATTTATGATTATATTTGTGATGTTTGACTGCGTCATGTCCTGTAATTTGGAGCTATTAGACATATTTATGATTATGTTTGACTGTCATGTAGTGAAATATGGAGTTATACATTTATGATTATGTTTGTGATGTGTGACTGTGTCATGTAGTAAAATATGCAGTAATTAGACATATATATCTGATTTTATTTGTGATGTTTGACTGCGTCATGTCGTGTAATTTGGAGCTATTATGTTCGACTGTCATGTAGTGAAATATGGAGTTATTAGACATTTATGATTATGTTTGTGATGTGTGACTGTGTCATGTAGTTAAATATGGAGTTATTAGACATATTTATGATTATGTTTGACTGTCATGTAGTGAAATATGGAGTTATTAGACATATTTATGATTATGTTTGTGATGTGTGACTGTGTCATGTAGTGAAATATGCAGTTAATAGATTATGTTTGTGACGTTTGACTGTGTCATGAATTGAATTATGGAGTTATTAGATTATGTTTGTGATGTATGAGTGTCTCATGCAGTGAATTATGTAGTTATGGGACGTATGTCTCAGCAGGATGTCCAACATTTACAGAATCAACGAGCAGAAGTGAGCATGATCACATTCCCCGTGATGAACGATGCTCCAATAATCATATTTACATGACTGTGAAAATGTGCCACACACACAAAGACAACAATATTTACACAGCAAGCCGTTTAAGTCGACGAACTGCCAGATCCATGTTGACATAAGCGGCTGTAGCAGACTGTCACCGAGAGGGGGTGGGGGGGTCACTCACCGCTGATTACCATCACAGCAACAGAAGCGGACAGGGTTTTGCTGTACACCACTTATGTCAACTGAAGTGGACCCTTTCTAGTCCACCTCGACATAAACGTGTCTCACTTTGACCGACATAATGAAATAATCCCAAAGGTTTGATGGGCAAATTTGGACTTTGAGTGCAACTAAACATGCGTGAAGTTTCTCTTCTGTGTTGGGGGACATGCCAGGTCCCGCCCCCAAAACCAAAGTGTCCTCCGAGAGAAAGTCTGTAAACATGTTTGCGTCCTTCCCTGGGTCTTTGAGCAGGTCAGGTGAATTTTCAACAACATTGGGAAAAGTCACATGTCTACTTTTGTCTTTCAGTGCAAAATGAAGACTTCTGGAAAGCAGCGATGAAGATGAAGAAGAAGAAGAAGAAGAAGAAAAGTGTGAAACAGAACCTTTTCACAGCGTACTTCATGCACTCGGGTGACTGACCTGCTTCTTTTATTTCTCCTTGTGGAGGGCTTCTATGAAGGCTTCTAACTTCTCCTGGATCTCGCGTACTTTCTCTGCAACAGAAGGAAGGATTGCTCAGTCGGCATTCTTTGGTGCGCGCATGAAAGCAGACATTTAGGAGGTGACACGGTCCCTCTGCACCAACACCAGTCAGCAGGAAAGTCAAGTACTCCCTGCGATTGCTCCTCCCGTCAGATAATGAACAATAGTCAGGCAGTGAAGGATACATGTCCATTTAGTAATAATATTCATTAATGATTATATTAATGTGAAGTGAATTATATTTATATAGCGCTTTTCTCTAGTGACTCAAAGCGCTTTTACATAGTGAAACCCAATATCTAAGTTACATTTAAACCAGTGTGGGTGGCACTGGGAGCAGGTGGGTAAAGTGTCTTGCCCAAGGACACAACGGCAGTGACTAGGATGGCGGAAGCGGGAATCGAACCTGCAACCCTCAAGTTGCTGGCACGGCCACTCTACCAACCGAGCTAAACCGCCCCTATTCATTAATGATTATATTCATTATTGATTATAATCAGAAATCATATTCATTAGTAATAATATTCATTAATGATTATATTACTAATTATATTCATTAATGATTATATTCATTATTGATTATAATCAGAAATCATATTCATTAGTAATAATATTCATTAATGATTATATTATTGATTATATTCATTAATGATTATATTCATTATTGATTATAATCAGAAATCATTATATTCATTAGTAATAATATTCATTAATGATTATTTTCATTATTATATTCATTAATGATTATCCTCATTAATAATTATACTCATTAATAATTATATTCATTAATGATTAAGTTCATTAGTAATAATATTCAGTAATGATTATATTCATTAGTAATACTATTCATTGATGATTTTATTCATTAATGACTATATATTTATTAGTAATAATATTCCTTAATGATTATATTCATCAGTAATCATATTAATTAATAATTATATTCATTAGTAATACTATTTACTTAATTAAATTCATTAAGTAATAACATATTAATCTATAAATAATAATAATGATTGAATCATTAATAATAATATTCATTTGTAATGATATTCATTAATGATTATATTCATTTAGGAATAATTATGTAATGGCAATATTCATTTAATAGTAATATTCATTCATAATCATATTCATTAAGAAATAATATGTATTTACTAATGATAATCATTAATAATTATACTTATTTGTAATAATATTTAAGTATAAATAATAATCATTGGTAATTTTATTAATTAGTAATAATCATTTAGTAATAATATTCATTCACTACTAATAATCATTGATCATAATATGCATTAATAATAATATGTATTAATAATAATATGCATTAATAGTAATATTTATTAAGTAATAATATTAATTTAGTAATAATATCCATTCATTTATAATGGAGATAAAATCATGCATGTTGAGAAGGACAGACCACTTCCTGTATGACCATGACTCATGGCCTCAGTCCTCCAGGTGGAGGTTCCAACACAGGTCAAAGTACGTGAGGAAGAAGACCTTTTGACAACCAAGTTCATGCATGTTGAGAAGGACAGACCAAGTCCTGTATGACCATGACTCATGGCCTCAGTCCTCCAGGTGGAGGTTCCAACACAAGTCAAAGTACGTGAGGAAGAAGACCTTGTGACAAGTGAGTTCATGCATGTTGAGAAGGACAGACTACTTCCAGGTGGAGGTTCCAACACATGTCAAAGTACGTGAGGAAGAAGACCTTGTGACAAGCAAGTTCATGCATGTTGAGAAGGACAGACTACTTCCTGTATGACCATGACTCATGGCCTCAGTCCTCCAGGTGGAGGTTCCAACACATGTCAAAGTACGTGAGGAAGAAGACCTTGTGACAAGCAAGTTCATGCATGTTGAGAAGGACAGACTACTTCCTGTATGAGCACCCTGTACTCATGGGCTGATCTACTGCCACACCACAGGAGCTACATCCACCGTAGCTGCTGGACCTCCACTTTGGAGCACAGAGTCAACAAGCACACTAACTTGATCTCCTTCTGACGACAACACGGCTTCTTCATTGATGATTGATCACTGGTCAATAATTACCGATGATCAATCATTACAGATGATCAATCATTGTGCTTTGGGGCTGAGAGTGACACGGAGCTTGCGTTTCAGGTCAAGACAAAGGTGGCACGTAAGAAGGTGCTGGGCTCCTTTGATGAAGTATCTTCTTACACACGTTAGATGTGAGCACGCCCCGCTTTGTGTTTGCTAGCATACTTCTTTTTCTGAACACTCTGTGTTGTACTTGAATAAGGTGTACAACAGACTAGACAACTTGTCTTTTAGTAGGAAGTCAATCGTACTTAAATAACATGTAGAACAGACTAGACAACTTGTCTTTTAGTAGGAAGTCAATCGTACTTGAATAAGGTGTACAACAGACTAGACAACTTGTCTTTTAGTAGGAAGTCAATCGTACTTAAATAACATGTAGAACAGACTAGACAACTTGTCTTTTAGTAGTAAGTAAACAAACAAATAACCCTAATTAGTCTGCTGATGTATGTGTCATTATATTTTGTCAACAATTTTTCATCAATGACTTCATTTCCTGTTATTATATGCTTCCTTCCTGTTTGAACATGTTCTATCTACACTTCTGTTCAAATGAAATAATCACTTATTCTTCTACATTAGTTTTGGATGATGCCACAAATTTGGGTATCGATCTGATACCAAAGTAGTTAGAGGATCATACGTCGGTCATATTCAAAGTTCTCAAGTGTCCAGGGACGTGTTTACTGACTTTAATAAACAATCACAAATGACAACATATATCATAATAATAAAAAATATTTATGTAATCATCGTAGTATCGACAATGTACGGCTTTTGTACTTGATATCGTTACAATCAATATCTGTATAGATCCATTAATTTGTTTACATTTAAGGGCGCTACCTTGCTGTTAGAGGTTAGCTATTCAATCAATCAATCAATCAATTTCTATTCAAATAGCCCTGAATCACGAGTGTCTCAAAGGGCTGCACAAGCCACAATGACATCCTCGGCTCAGATCCCACATCAGGGCAAGGAAAAACTTAACCCAATGGGATGACAATGAGAAACCTTGGGTGGGACCGCAGATATGGGGACACCACCCACTAATACTACTTTCTTCCCCTTCAGACACTAACTCTTACTTCCTTCACCTTCAGATACTAACTCTACTATGTTCCTCTACAGATACCAACTCTTACTTCCTTCACCTTCAGATACAAAGTCTACTATCTTCCTCTACAGATACCAACTCTTGCTTCCTTCACCTTCAGATACTAACTCTACTATGTTCCTCTACAGATACCAACTCTTACTTCCTTCACCTTCAGATACTAACTCTACTATGTTCCTCTACAGATACCAACTCTTACTTCCTTCACCTTCAGATACTAACTCTACTATGTTCCTCTACAGATACCAACTTTTACTTCCTTCACCTTCAGATACTAACTCTACTATCTTCCTCTACAGATACCAACTCTTACTTCCTTCACCTTCAGATACTAACTCTACTATCTTCTTCTACAGATACCAACTCTTACTTCCTTCACCTTCAGATACTAACGCTACTATCTTCTTCTACAGATACCAACTCTTACTTCCTTCACCTTCAGATACAAAGTCTACTATCTTCCTCTACAGATACCAACTCTTACTTCCTTCACCTTCAGATACAAACTCTACTATCTTCTTCTACAGATACCAACTCTTACTTCCTTCACCTTCAGATACTAACTCTACTATCTTCCTCTACAGATACCAACTCTTACTTCCTTCACCTTCAGATACAAAGTCTACTATCTTCCTCTACAGATACCAACTTTTACTTCCTTCACCTTCAGATACTAACTCTACTATCTTCCTCTACAGATACCAACTCTTACTTCCTTCACCTTCAGATACTAACTCTACTATCTTCCTCTACAGATACCAACTCTTACTTCCTTCACCTTCAGATACAAACTCTACTATCTTCCTCTACAGATACCAACTCTTACTTCCTTCACCTTCAGATACTAACTCTACTATGTTCCTCTACAGATACCAACTCTTACTTCCTTCACCTTCAGATACTAACTCTACTATGTTCCTCTACAGATACCAACTTTTACTTCCTTCACCTTCAGATACTAACTCTACTATCTTCCTCTACAGATACCAACTCTTACTTCCTTCACCTTCAGATACTAACTCTACTATCTTCTTCTACAGATACCAACTCTTACTTCCTTCACCTTCAGATACTAACGCTACTATCTTCTTCTACAGATACCAACTCTTACTTCCTTCACCTTCAGATACAAAGTCTACTATCTTCCTCTACAGATACCAACTCTTACTTCCTTCACCTTCAGATAAAAACTCTATCTTCTTCTACAGATACCAACTCTTACTTCCTTCACCTTCAGATACTAACTCTAATATCTTCTTCTACAGATACCAACTCTTACTTCCTTCACCTTCAGATACAAAGTCTACTATCTTCCTCTACAGATACCAACTTTCACTTCCTTCACCTTCAGATACTAACTCTACTATCTTCTTCTACAGATACCAACTCTTACTTCCTTCACCTTCAGATACAAACTCTACTATCTTCCTCTACAGATACCAACTCTTACTTCCTTCACCTTCAGATACTAACTCTACATCCTTCACCTTCAGATAGTAACTCTACTTCCTTCTCCTTTAGATACAAACTCTACTTCCTTCTTTGGCCAGGTAGAAGGGAACAAAAGTCGGAATTGTCTGCCAACACGCTCAGACAAGATGGCAATGCATCATGGGAGATGTAGACAGCATTAGGAGTGCGTGTGGGGCACGCTGATAAAGTCCCAGGAACAGGTGTGGAGGAGAATGAAACATGATCCCGGACACACCAGCACACCACACGGGGCTGAGCTCAAGTGGACTGACAGAGTGATCCAGGGAGAACACATGACTCAAAGCCAGACCATCAGGGCAGGATTAGCAAACATCTGTCCAAGTGGATGAAAAGGAGTTTGGAGGTGTAAGGAAAGGAGGCTGCCTGCACTGCACTGTCCATCATCAGAACACGGTACAGCCCCCACACCCACTTCAAATATGCACTTGCTTTGGTGTGGTTCACTATAGAGTTGCTGAACAGTCTCAGTGCACAACTTAAGTCCACAACTTGATGAAAGCCTTAGTTTGTTTCAAAAGTCACACTGTAAATGATCACACATTTGTGTATTGGAAAATGTATGCAAATATCCAAGATGCCCAGTGGGGTATGCGGTGGTCATCTCACAGGTCGAATTAGGTTTGATGGTCTTAAGTCTTCCTGTCCTTAATTTCTTGATTCAACATGTTCCTTATTTGCCAAGGTGCTGGGGAGACATCAGTTGGACTCGTGTCATCCTAAGTACAAACATTGCTAAAGTTCCATTAGGGCTTTGAAGCGGGACCGTGTTCAGGAGACCATGGGCCTGAATGAATGAAGGCCATTTTCTGAGGATAAAAGTGTGAGAAACAGATGTATTTCTTCCCCCACCGCCATCTGTTTGCCACCACGAGCAGAAGCAAGAAAGAAAGTCTTTGGAGTGTCCAGTGAGTCGCCATAGCTGTAGCAGATCCAAAAGTCCATTTGGACTCTTGTTTACCTAAGAGATGAGCCCCAAAACACAGTCTTTCAAGCGCTGGCCCCTTTATCTGGTCATGAATATTCCCATAATCCTCTGGCTTCCCTTCTTTCAAGACTGTGTGGGGGATTGTCAGCCCCGGACAAAAAGTCCAATCCCTTCTTTCAACGACTTGATCTCCTCGTGAGATGATATCTCCTTCATTCTTACTAAGCTCGCCAGGGTCCTAGCGGGGCCCCAGAGGGCTGGCTAATTGACCTGTAATTACCTCCGCCAGGAGCTGCTGGCTTTCTCAGTTTGTATGCGTGCGTACAAGCGAAGGTGGAAGAGGAAGGAGTTTTTCCAAGACGGTTCCACTAACACAACAACCAGGTCCTGTGTCCAGTCTTGCAAAGACTGTTATTAAATGTTTATCAAGTCTACTTTTGTTGACTCTGCTTCTACACTGGGTGTGGACAAGCAGGGTATGTGCACCAACTCTTCAAGTCCTGGTTCTTCTCACTGGAGGAATCAAAAGCACAGACATGGACCACTGCTTTTGTCAAATGGATCATTTCAGCAGCAACAACTACTGCACAGTTATGCAGAAAGCTTCAAAATAAAAGCATGGCAACATCCAGCTGGGTTCTACCACAGAAACTACCCAAATGCAACAACAAAAACCTGATTTTTTTCATTGTTAGCAACCAGAAAGCCAGAGATGTCAAAACATAGAAGCAGATGTTGGATAACAGAATCAAATATGACAAATGGTGTTTTTCTTATGAATATTGATACTGTTGTTAATCATTTGTGTTTGACTACTTTTGGATTGTTTTGTGCCATGTTTGTGTGTCCGCTCAATTGCTCTGTTGATTGCTATTCTCAATGTTGGTTTTGGAACTGGAAATGTGTGTTATTATTGTATTACTGTGTATTACTTTGTTGAACTGGTTAATAAGGAAATAAAAAATATATATATACACATACATACATATATATATATATATATATATATATATATATATACATATATATATATATATATATATACATATATATATATATATACATATATATATACACATATATATATATATACATATATATATACATATATATATACATATATATATATATATATATATATATATATATATATATATATATATATATATATATATATATATATATATATATATATATATATATATATATATATATATATATATCCATCCATCCATCCATCCATCATCTTCCGCTTATCCGAGGTCGGGTCGCGGGGGCAACAGCCTAAGCAGGGAAACCCAGACTTCCCTCTCCCCAGCCACTTCGTCTAGCTCTTCCCGGGGGATCCCGAGGCGTTCCCAGGCCAGCCGGGAGACATAGTCTTCCCAACGTGTCCTGGGTCTTCCGTGGCCTCCTACCGGTTGGACGTGCCCTAAACACCTCCCTAGGGAGGCGTTCGGGTGGCATCCTGACCAGATGCCCGAACCACCTCATCTGGCTCCTCTCGATATATAGATATATATATATATATATATATATATATATATATATATATATATATATATATATTAGGGGTGGGCAAATTAATGCGTTAATTACGCGTTAACTCATCAATCTATTAACGCCGATAATTATTTTATCGCACATTTGCGTATGTTGTTTACATGCTTTTATTTTGTTAACGCCTTTTCTTAACAAGATGGCATCTCCCGGATGTACTTCGGCGTGGGGGGGCTCTTGGTAAAGATGGAACATTTGGCATAAATACCGGACAATTCTGCAAATGTCCTGGCTGGCTTACAGCGTGGTCACTCCGGGATCACTTACGACCGCCAGACAATTCTGGATGTGGATAGATCGGGCCGTTTTGGACTGAATGAGGCGTGCTTGCTAGACCGGCTAGCTAGCATGGGAATACTTTGCCGGCTACATCCAGCGGCCTGTGAAGCAGCGGAGTATATGTGTTGTCTGTCTATTTATGAATAATGCAGACCAGGAGTGTTGGCTGAGTTCTTAACGTTTACTTTCAGAGCGTGCATATCACAACATACAAGATGCCGTCATGGCGACACAACCTATACATGCTCCTCACTCCTGTTGCATGCTGGGTAGGGTAGTTCTTTTTTCCCCTGGCTCATAACATCACAATATAGTACCATGTATATGATGCGTTCAGTTTATCAAAGCAAACAATCGGAAAATTCCCATCATATCAATTCCTAGATATGGTCATAATTATTTTAAGTGCACTACGCAGAATAAACACAACATTATTAATATTGCTACTACGGATAATTTGATCCAAAATTCCCTAAAACAGCCCACTACCTATAATATAGGTTTTTTAAACATAAGATCCCAGATAAAAAAAAAAATGTTTCTGCTGTTACCCCAGAAATTGCCTGTTCGGATGTTATGATTGTGGCTCAGAGATTTGTATGTAGATTATATTTATTTTCCATAACAAACAGGATAACTTAAATACCCTGGCAGTGGCAATAAGCTTAAATGTTTGTATTTACATTTTTTGAGTTGATTTTCATAAAATATGCTATTTAACTGCTACTGTTTAACAAGGACTGATTTAAATTGTGTTTGCACAACAAATGTTTTGGCGCTTTTGTTCATGTGGGAGAATATTCCAATAAAGGTGCACTACACACTACTTTTGAATTCATTATTGGGCTTTGTGTATACAATGCAGTTAATCGCGATTAATCGGAGAAATAGTGCGATTAACTTCGATTAAAATTTTTAATTGTTGCCCAGCCCTAACATATATATATATATATATATATATATATATATTAGAAATAGTGCTTTTACTATCACTCCCCCTCCACAAGGACTAGATGGGTTTCATTATGTTGACTAGTGTGAAAGATGGACCACTTTTAAGAAGGCTTAGCCCAGGGGCTGGAGCTCAAAATACAGAATGTTGAGCCAATATAGTAATAATACGTCACATCACTGATGTCAGCATGAACCTACCCCAGCAGCCTTCCAAGGAAAGGTGGACTACAATTTGGACTGCACACATTTACCACCTGGACTTGTGAACCACCGTGCTGTGTTCAAATCCCGGCCAGAGATGTTGGAATTATTGTGTGAATGCTCCAAAGAAGCAATTCAACCTCAAATGAGAACCTCACCTGTGATATTAACTCATGACATGCAAAGTGAGAGATGCCAAGTCTTTTTTTATCACGGTGATAGTCATGACTTAGTTTTTGAAAAGATTTTAATTGAAGGTTTTCAAAAGCTGTAAATGATGATCATCACAATGATGTCAAAAGAAGGCTTGAAATATCTGAAGCTGCAGGTTATGAGTACAGGTCTCGTCTTAGTTTCACCTTGTAAAGCTAAACAAACCTTGCCTCTTGTTGTGCGTTTAACTAGAATGTTGTCTAGGGAGATGAAAACAATTCTTAAAAGTTAAATTCTACAAAATGATATACATATTTTTAATACTTATTTCCATCCAATTATTTTTCTATGTGCCTCCTAAAACTTCCCTGTAAGCTTTGTAAGATCATGTTACCTAAACTAAAGTAAACTAAGCCAATCCACCTTTTCTTCCTTTTTTTCCCCCAAATACACCAATCCAGATATTCCCCTGATACAACGGGAAGTGGAGCATTGCCAGGGAAAATTAATGGTCGCCACACCTTGAAAATACGGGTTTTATAGGCGAAAACAAATGAAAGTAATATGTATTGCAGCCTCAAAGTCTGAAGCTATTTTTTAACTTTTATTGCCAATCTTATGCTAACAAACAGCCCAATTCCAAAAGGTTTAACCTCCAGTACAATTAAAAATGTAATCTCTGTGCTTCCCCTGACACAAAACACACCCCGGAATCCTTAAGAGAACCGATAAGGATCCAAAGTGGATCTTATCAGGTTCTATCCCTCGTAAGGCAGCACGTTGACCAATGAGCTGTCTTTAAGCTGCAGATGTCTTTAAGCGCCCACTCATCCCTGCGAGCAGCAAGAGTGAGGCGGAGAAAACATTCCGGGGTACGAGCCCAGACAACTAGCTCCTGTGGGCACACAGGAGGAGGGAAAGGCCGGCAAACACTTCATCGCAGCTTCAAAGTCTGAACCCTCAAAGGGACAAAGCTGAAAGGACTTTACTCGAAAGCTGCTATTGTAAGTAAGAAGAATGTGCTGACTTAGCTAAGAAACATATTTTTGAAAACAGGTGAAGCTTACTTTGCACTGAACAGGAAGTGCTGATCATGGTGAAGGTAGCAATATTCATGTTAAGTGGACTGCAATGACAAAGCATGCTTTCATTTTGAAGCTTACTTTGCACTGAACAGGAAGTCAGTGTGGTGATCATGGTAAAGGTAGCAATATTCATGTTAACTTGACTGCAATGAAAATAAAGCATGCTTTTATTTTGAAGCTTACTTTACACTGAACAGGAAGTCAGTGTGGTGATCATGGTGAAGGTAGCAATATTCATGTTAACTTGACTGCATTGACAATTAAAGCATGCTTTTATTTTGAAGCTCACTTTGCACCGAACAGGAAGTCAGTGTGGTGATCATGGTGAAGGTAGCAGTATTCATGTTAACTTGACTGTAATGACAATAAGGCATGCTTTTATTTTGAAGCTCACTTTGCACTGGACAGGAAGTGAGTGTGGTGAGCATGGTGAAGGTAGCAATATTCATGTAAACTTGACTGCAATGATAATAAAACATGCTTTATTTTGCAGCTTACTTTGCACTGAACAGGAAGTCAGTCTGGTGATCATGGTAAAAGTATCAATATCCATGTTAACTTGACTGCAATGACAATAAAGCATGCTTTTATTTTGAAGCTGACTTTGCACTGAACAGGAAGTGACTGCACCTTAACGCTGTCTCATTGGACAGTGTGGTGATCATGGTGAAGGTAGCAAAATTCATGTTAACTTGACTGTAATAACAATAAGGCATGCTTTTATTTTGAAGCTCAGGTTGCACTGAACAGGAAGTCAGTGTGGTGATCATGGTGAAGTTAGCAATATTAATGTAAACCTGACTGTAATGACAATAAAGCATGCTTTTATTTTGAAGCTCACATTGCACTGAACAGGAAGTCAGTGTGGTGATCATGGTGAAGTTAGCAATAATAATGTAAACCTGACTGTAATGACAATAAAGAATGCTTTTATTTTGAAGCTCATGTTGCACTGAACAGGAAGTCAGTGTGGTGATCATGGTGAAGTTAGCAAATATTAATGTAAACCTGACTGTAATGACAATAAAGCATGCTTTTATTTTGAAGCTCACGTTGCACTGAACAGGAAGTCAGTGTGGTGATCATGGTGAAGTTACCAATATTAATGTAAACCTGACTGTAATGACAATAAAGCATGCTTTTATTTTGAAGCTCATGTTGCACTGAACAGGAAGTCAGTGTGGTGATCATGGTGAAGATAGCAATATTCATGTTAACTTGACGGCAATGACTATAAACAGGGTTCATACACCTTTCCCATGGCCAAATTCAAGCACTTTTTAAGGAATTTTCAAGTCCAATGTTCCAGTTTTTCCAGTAGCCTTCAAAAGGTGAAAACCAGAGTGATTCAATCCATAGCCTTGTTGTTGGAGGTCACCAAATGCTGCACGTAGGAAGAAATATGGAAAATCTGCTAAAACCTAGGCCTAACATTGAAACAGCAGTTATCATTAACTGAATGGGGCATAGAAAATGAAGCATGGTGATTATTCAATCATGATGAGGATGATGATGTACAACATTGACAAACAGCTATTTACCTTCAACATAAACACATGTTGCACACAAAGATATTCTCTCACAGCAACATGATACTGATCACTGCTGTGTGGGACCGTCAGCACAATATGGCAGTCCAAGTAGAAACACACACACCCACACACACACACACACGTGTGTTAACACTGTGTCAGTGCTTGTTGGTAAACATCTCTCTGAGTGTTTGTAATCCTGCTCTCAAAGGATACACACACGTGTGTTTAAAAGGAAGGACAAACATGTGCGTGTGTGTGTGTGTGTGTCTGTCTGTGTGTGTTTAAAGTTGTGGCACAAAAGGATGGATAAGCAGATGTGTGTGTGTGTATGTGTTTAAAGTGGCGGTACAAAAGGTTGGATAAACATCTTCGTGTGTGTGTGTGTGTGTGTGTGTGTGTGTGTGTGTGTGTGTGTGTGTATGTGTTATCTTCCTGGTCAAACCAACTAAACACACCATCAGATTGTAGTTGAAGTCTGATGATGATGTCATTAATGCAAACAACATACATGTACAAGATAATACTGACATTGTATGATATTAATATATCATTTTCTGCAAACACAAATACTAATCCACTTTGTGTGATGAAAAAGAATGAAAGCGTGTTGGCTGAGTCCTATACTGTATCTACTTGGGTTGTCCCGATACCAATATGCAGGTACTAAAATGTATTTCAATACTTAAAAAAAATAAATAAATAAATAAAAAAAGTGGCATTATTGTCTTTATCTGAACAAAAAATGTTAGGGTACATTAAACATATTTTTATTATTGCAATTTAGTCCTTAAATAAAATGTTGAACATACTAGACAACTTGTCTAAGTAAACAAACAAAGACTCCTAATTATTCTGCTGACATATGCAGTAACATATTGTGTACTTTATACAGCTATTATTTTGTAAACATTATGAGGGACAAACTGTAAAAATGGAGTATCAATCTGCTTGTTCATTTACTGTTAATATCTGCTTATTTTCAGTTTTAACATGTTTAACATCTGGGACTTCTCAATAGATGTATTTCAGAGGGCGGGGCTTTGTAAAAAAAAAAAAAAATCCTTATATGTGATTGGATAAAGCACTTGTCGGTTATCTTGACTGACGTGCTACTGTACTTCTAGCACTCACATCCAAACCAAGCTGTGACGCTGATGAGAGCCACGCTGGGAATTCCAAGTATTGAGGTCTAGACTCAGCTGTCTACCTGCACCTCGGGGAGAACCAGCACTCCTTTGACAACAAACATGTACAGATTCTGGACAGGGAGCACAGACGGCACCAAGGAGGAGTGAAGGAAGTCATCTATATCAAGGTGGAAAACCATCGCTGAACAGAGGAGGTGGTCTGCGACACCACCTGTCTCCCACACACAACACTGTCCTTTCAACCATTCCTACAAGATTCTGCAATTTAGCCTAAAAACAAATAACAGCCAGACTAGATGTGACTAATCTAAGTCAAAGACTAGATGTGACTAATCTAGGTCTAAAACTAGATGTGACCAACCTAAGTCTAAGACTAGATGTGACCCATCTAAGTCTAAGACTAGATGTGACCAATCTAAGTCTAAGACTATATGTAACCAATCTAAATCGAGGACTAGATGTGACTAATCTAAGTCTAAGACTATATGTGACCAATCTAAGTCTAAGACTATATGTAACCAATCTAAATCGAGGACTAGATGTGACTAATCTAAGTCTAAGACTAGATGTGACCAATCTAAGTGTAAGACTAGATCTGACCAATGTAAGTCTAAGAACAGATGTGACCAATCTAAGTCTGAGACTAAGCTGATCAATCTAAGTCTAAGACTAGATTTGACCAATGTAAATCTGAAACTAGATCTGATCAATCTAAGTGGAAGACTAAATCTGATCAATCTAAGTCTAAGAACAGATGTGACCAATCTAAGACTGAGACTAGATCTGATCAATGTAAGTCTAAGAACAGATGTGACCAATCTAAATCTGAGACTAGATCTGATCAATCTAAGTCTAAGACTAGATGTGACCAATCTAAATCTGAGACTAGATCTGATCAATCTAAGTCTAAGACTAGATTTGACCAATCTAAATCTGAAACGAGATCTGATCACTCTAAGTCAAAGACTAGATCTGATCAATCTAAGTCTAAGACTAGATGTGACCAACCTAAGTCTAAGACTAGATCTGATCAATCTAAGTCTGAGACTAGATCTGATCAATTTAAGTCTAAGACTAGATGTGTCCAATCTAAGTCTAATACTAGATCTGATCAATCTATATCTGAGACTACATCTGATCAATCTAGGTCTAAGACTAGATGTGACCAATGTAAGTCTAAGATTAGATCTGATCAATCTAAGTCTGAGACTAGATCTGATCAACCTTGGTCTAAGACTAGATGTGACCAATCTAAGTCTAAAACTAGACCTGATCAATCAAAATCTGAGACTAGATTTGACCAATCTAAATCTGAAACTAGATATGATCTAAGTCTAAGACTAGGTTTGACCAATCTAAATCTGAAACTAGATTTGATCAATCTAAGTCTGAGACTAGATCTGATCAATCTAAGTCTAAGACTAGATGTGATCAATCTAAGTCTAAGACTAGATGTGACCAATCTAAGTCTAAGACTAGATGTGACCAATCTAAATCTAAGACTAGATGTGACCAATCTAAATCTAAGACTAGATGTGACCAATCTAAGTCCAAGACTAGATGTGACCTATCTAAGTCTAAGACTAGATGTGACCAATCTAAGTCTAAGACTAGATGTGACCAATCTAAGTCTAAGACTAGATGTGACCAATCTAAGTCTAAGACTAAATGTGACCAATCTAAATCTGAGACAAGATCTGACCAATCTAAGTCTAAGACTAGATGTGACCAATCTAAGTGTACAAGACTCAAAGTTTCCCAAAACAAACCAAACAGTCCAGTTATGAAGATTGCAGGCCCCGAGATTGAGACTATTAAATAATATCCGTAGAATACGTGTGAGCAATAAAAGTGATTATTCATTGAAAAGTAAGGCTGCCACTGTGTAGTCATAATGCAACAGGTCAAAAAGACATCATTACCCAGAATTCATTTCTGCAAAAGTAATGTTCTTTAGCTCGTTTTAGACGAAATCAATGTTTTTAACCACATGCTGTGATACTGTTGAACCTTGACTTGCATTCAAGTTTATTTTCAGGGAGGAAAATAATGCAAACGTGAGTGAGATTGGTGGGCTGCGTACCAATTGTATTGTCCAATATTATGGAAACTCATGAATACCGTAAAAGCTGGAAACTTTTCAGCTTTAATACAAGCCCCGTTTCCATATGAGTTGGGAAATTGTGTTAGATGTAAATATAAACAGAATACAATGATTTGTAAATCCTTTTCAAGCCATATTCAGTTGAATATGCTACAAAGACAACATATTTGATGTTCAAACTCAAACATTTTTTATTTTTTTTGCAAATGATCATTAACTTTAGAATTTGATGCCAGCAACACGTGACAAAGAAGTTGGGAAAGGTGGCAATAAATACAGAGAAAGTTGAGAAATGCTCATCAAACACTTATTTGGAATATCTCACAGGTGTGCAGGCTAATTGGGAACAGGTGGGTGCCATGATTGGCTATAAAAGCAGCTTCCATGAAATGCTAAGTAATTCATAAACAAGGATGGGGTGAGGGTCACCAATTTGTAAGCAAATTGTCGAACAGTTTTAGAACAACATTTCTCAACGAGCTATTGCAAGGGATTTGGGATTTTACCATCTACGGTCTGTAAAATCATAAAAAGATTCAGAGAAACTGGAGAAATCACTGCACGTAAGCGACGGTATTACGGACCTTTGATCCCTCAGGTGGTACTGCATCAAAAACCTACATCAGTGTGTAAAGGATATCATCACATGGGCTCAGGAACACTTTAGAAAACCACTGTCAGTAACAACAGTTGGTCGCTACATCTGTAAGTGCAAGTTAAAACTCTACAATGCAAAGCGAAAACCATTTATCAACAACACCCGGGAACGCCGCTGGTTTCGCTGGGCCCGAGCTCATCTAAGATGGACTAATGCAAAGTGGAAAAGTGTTCTGTGGTCTGACGAGTCCACATTTCAAATTATATTTGGAAACTGTGGACGTGGTGTCCTCCAGAACAAAGAGGAAAATAACCATCCGGATTTTTATAGACGCAAAGTTCAAAAGCCAGCATGTGTGATGGTATGGGGGTGCATTAGTGTCCAAGGCATGGGTAACTTACACATCTGTGAAGGCACCATTAATGCTGAATGGTCCATACAGGTTTGGGAACAACATATGTTGTCATCTAAACAACGTTATCATGGACGCCCCTGCTTATTTCAGCAAAACAATGCCAAGCCACGTGTTACAACAGCGTGGCTTCGTAGTAAAAGAGTGTGGGTATTTTCCTGGCCCGCCTGCAGTCCAGACCTGTCTCCCATCAAAAATGTGTGGCGCATTACAAAGCGTAAAATACGACAATGGAGACCCCGGACTGTTGAAAAACTAAAGCTCTACATAAACAAGAATGGGAAAGAATTCCACTTTCAAAGCGTCAACAATTAGTTTCCAAACATTTATTGAGTGTTGTTAAAAGAAAAGGTGATGTAACACAGTGGTGAACATGCCCTTTCCCAACTACTTTGGCACGTGTTGCAGCCATGAAATTCTAAGTTAATTAGTATTTGCAAAAAAAAATAAAGTTTATGAGTTTGAACATCAAATATGTTGTCTTTGTAGCATATTCAACTGAATATGGCTTGAAAAGGATTTGCAAATCATTGTATTCTGTTTATATTTACATCTAACACAATTTCCCTACTCATATGGAAACGGGGTTTGTATACAGATAGATTTTTTGTTCAGACTAAGACATACATCTTAATGGTGGGACGGGTGAAATAGGTTAAAAAGACATGGGAAAAGAAGCAAAAAAAAACAAAGCGGGTAAATACTGGAAAATTATTAATTACAGTAAAAGCGGTCATTTTTGGAAAGGTTAGTTGAAAGAGCACATAGTACGTGTTGTGTTGTTTTTTGCTGAAGGTAAAAGCAGCATCTTACACCTGTTGTGTTGTTGTCTGCTGAAGGTAACAGCAGCATCTTACACCTGTTGTGTTGTTGTCTGCTGAAGGTAACAGCAGCATCTTACACCTGTTGTGTTGTTGTCTGCTGAAGGTAACAGCAGCATAAAGACTGAACTGACTGGCTAAAGAACTGGAGTTCATCAATAATCAAACACTGCTGCCACCTACTGAGCACTCGGAGAACTGAGTGAAAGTGTTGACTAATGAGATGGAGTCAAGTAGCAAACTAAGTCTTACTGAGATCCTCCGCCAGCTGGACCCTGCGACCGGTGATCAGGTGACACTTCTGCTCCGTGTCTTCTCCAAAGTCATCCAGCACCTCCTTCACGTTCTTCTCCAGGCGGCGCACTGAGGACAAGACCCATGCATACGTCAAACATCTAGTGTTGTATCAAACATGCAGTACTGTATCAAACACGCAGTATTGTATCAAACACGCAGTATTGTATCAAACATGTAGTGTTGTATCAAACATGTAGTGTTGTATCAAACATGTAGTATTATATCAAACATGTACTATTGTGTCAAACATGCAGTGTTGTATCAAACATGCAGTATTATATCAAACATGCAGTATTGTATCAAACATGCAGTATTGTATCAAGTGTGCAGTATTAAGCATGCAGTGTTGCATTATGGGAGCGGTGGGACTACCTTCCGTGTTGGTGAGCTGCTGTCGGAGCGTGTTGGCGGTGATGAGCAGCATCCTCTGGATCCTCCAGAAGAGAACCACGTCGTTGCACTCCAGCTGAGGAGGAGGAAGAAGAGGTGAGAGCAGCTCCAGTGGAGGAGGAGAAGACTACTTTACCTCAGAGTCCACAAAGTGTCTCTGGTAGTAGTAGAAGCCGCGCTTGCACAGGCTGCAGTGGGACAGCGCCTTCTGCAGGAAGTGGCGTCTGTAAAGCTGGTGCCAGGTGTCTTTGATCTGCACCCGGACAGGAAGTAACACATTAATCACCTCACACAATAAAACTAGTCCACAGACTGAACAGGAAGTGCCACATGAAGCAGCTGACACAATAAGAGTAGTACTCAGACCAAACAGGAAGTGCCACATGAAGCAGCTGACACAATAAGAGTAGTACACAGACCAAACAGGAAGTGCCACATGAAACAGCCCACACAATAAAAGTAGTCCAAAGACAAGACAGGAAGTGCCACATGAAGCAGCCCACACAATAAAAGTAGTCCACAGACCAAACAGGAAGTGCCATATGAAGCAGCCCACACAATAAAAGCAGTCCACAGACCAAACAGGAAGTGCCACATGAAGCAGCTGACACAATAAGAGTAGTACACAGACCAAACAGGAAGTGCCACATGAAGCAGCCCACACAATAAAAGTAGTCCACAGACCAAACAGGAAGTGCCACATGAAGCAGCTGACACAATAAGAGTAGTACACAGACCAAACAGGAAGTGCCACATGAAGCAGCTGACACAATAAGAGTAGTCCACAGACCAAACAGGAAGTGCCACATGAAACAGCCCACACAATAAAAGCAGTCCACAGACCAAACAGGAAGTGCCACATGAAGCAGCTGACACAATAAGAGTAGTACACAGACCAAACAGGAAGTGCCACATGAAGCAGCCCACACAATAAAAGTAGTCCACAGACCAAACAGGAAGTGCCATATGAAGCAGCCCACACAGTAAAAGTAGTCCACAGACCAAACAGGAAGTGCCACATGAAGCAGCCCACACAATAAAAGTAGTCCACAGACCAGACAGGAAGTGCCACATGAAGCAGCTGACTCAATAAAAGTAGTCCACAGACCAAACAGGAAGTGCTACATGAAGCAGCCCACACAATAAAAGTAGTCCACAGACCAGACAGGAAGTGCCACATGAAGCAGCTGACTCAATAAAAGTAGTCCACAGACCAAACAGGAAGTGCCACATGAAGCAGCTGACACAATAAGAGTAGTCCACAGACCAAACAGGAAGTGCCACATGAAGCAGCCCACACAATAAAAGTAGTCCACAGACCAGACAGGAAGTGCCACATGAAGCAGCTGACTCAATAAAAGTAGTCCACAGACCAAACAGGAAGTGCCACATGAAGCAGCCCACACAATAAAAGTAGTCCACAGACCAGACAGGAAGTGCCACATGAAGCAGCTGACTCAATAAAAGTAGTCCACAGACCAAACAGGAAGTGCCACATGAAGCAGCTAACACAATAAAAGTAGTCCACAGACCAAACAGGAAGTGCCACATGAAGCAGCTAACACAATAAAAGTAGTCCACAGACCAAACAGGAAGTGCCACATGAAGCAGCTGACACAATAAAAGTAGTCCACAGACCAAACAGGAAGTGCCACATGAAGCAGCTGACACAATAAAAGTAGTCCACAGACCAAACAGGAAGTGCCAGCTGACAGAATAAAAGTGTACGTCACCAGCATGGGGTCCACTTCCACCGACCGTCCTTCCAGGTTCTTCCTGACTGTGGTGACCTCGTCGTTGGCCAGGTAGGCCGTGTGCTCGTCGTGCAGCTTCAGTAGGCGCTCCAGCTCCGTTTTGGTTTCATTCCGTATGTGCTGCAGAGTTGGACAAGAGCAAGATTTTTATTGTGGACCGCTACAAAGTCAATCGATTAAGTCGACGTAAAAGTTGTCGTTGGTCATTTTAGATTTGTCTGATGTACAGGCATCAATGCAATGTCTTCTTATTCTCTGGCGGAGCAGGGGAGTACAAGGTGTGTTCAGAAGCAGAGTCATGATGTCATCCAGTGAAGGACAAGACACTTTCTCCCACAGTCCCCATCATGTATAATACTGTACATCATGTGTTGGCCCTGCGATCAAGTGGCGACTTGTCCAGGGTGTACACCGCCTTTCGCCTGATTGTAGCTGAGATAGGCGACAGCGCCCCCCGCAAGCCCAAAAGGGAATAAGCGGTAGAAAATGGATGGATGGATGGATGATCATTAGGACCCCTGTGATTTATTTTTAAATGGAACAGTGACCATATTAATACTTCATGTCGACATAAGCGAAACAGTGGCACTATTAATACTTCAAATCAACATAAACGGAACAGTGGTCCTAATATTTCATGTCAACATAAACGAAATAGTGGCCCTAATAATACATGTTGACATAAACGGAACCGTGGTCCTATTTATACTTCATGTCAACATAAACGGAACAGTGGTCGTATAAATACTTGATGTCAACATAAACTGAACAGTGGTCCTATTAATACTTAATTTCAACATAAACTGAACAGTGGTCCTATTTATACTTCATGTCAACATAAACAGAATAGTGGTCCTATTAATACTTCATGTCAACATAAACAGAACAGTGGTCCTATTAATACGTGATGTCAACATAAACTGAACAGTGGTCCTATTAATACTTCATGTCAACATAAACAGAACAGTGGTCCTATTAATACGTGATGTCAACATAAACTGAACAGTGGTCCTATTAATACTTCATGTCAACATAAACTGAACAGTGGTCCTATTAATACTTCATGTCAACATAAACAGAACAGTGGTCCTATTAATACGTGATGTCAACATAAACTGAACAGTGGTCCTATTAATACGTGATGTCAACATAAACTGAACAGTGGTCCTATTAATACGTGATGTCAACATAAACTGAACAGTGGTCCTATTAATACTTCGTGTCAACATAAACAGAACAGTGGTCCTATTAATATTTCATGTCAACATAAACTGAACAGTGGTCCTATTAATACGTGATGTCAACATAAACTGAACAGTGGTCCTATTAATACTTCATGTCAACATAAACAGAACAGAGGTCCTATTAATACTTGATGTCAACATAAACTGAACAGTGGTCTTATTAATACTTCATGTCAACATAAACAGAACAGTGGTCCTATTAATACTTCATGTCAACATAAACAGAACAGTGGTCCTATTAATACGTGATGTCAACATAAACTGAACAGTGGTGCTATTAATACTTCATGTCAACATAAACTGAACAGTGGTCCTATTAATACTTCGTGTCAACATAAACAGAACAGTGGTCCTATTAATACTTCATGTCAACATAAACTGAACAGTGGTCCTATTAATACGTGATGTCAACATAAACTGAACAGTGGTCCTATTAATACTTCATGTCAACATAAACAGAACAGAGGTCCTATTAATACTTGATGTCAACATAAACTGAACAGTGGTCCTATTAATACTTGATGTCAACATAAACTGAACAGTGGTCCTATTAATACTTCATGTCAACATAAACTGAACAGTGGTCCTATTAATACTTCATGTCAACATAAACTGAACAGTGGTCGTATTAGTAATTCATGTCAACATAAACTGAACAGTGGTCCTATTAATACTTAATGTCAACATAAACTGAAGCGTGACCTTCACATTTGAGCAAAGGGAAGAGAAGAATGTGAAGAAGTCCTGACCTGGTCAGGTGTTCGGTTCTTCCAGTACATCCACCTCTGCTTCCAGTCTGGCCCCACCATGTCAGCGATGACCGTTTCAGCTGCAGGAGAGAGGAGCAGGTCTTGGAGCAAATCTTGGAGCAGATCTTGGAACAAATCTTGGAGCAGATCTTGGAGCAGATCTTGGAGCAGATCTTGGAGCAGATCTCGGAGCAGATCTTGGAGCAGAACTTGGAGCGGGACAACTTACTGTCTTTCAGGCGGGACTGCAAGGTCTCCTCCATGAACTGGATGGCAGCGTCCCACTGAGGTTTGTCTGTGATGGAGCGGTCTTCTAGAGCGTTGTGCTGGATGACTCTCTGAGGAGCCAGCAGTCCAAGAGTCAGAGCTGCAGGACAACAACCTGCACTACCATGTACTACCGTGCATTACCACAGGTGCACCACCACAGGTGTACCATGCACTACCACAGGTGTACCATGCACTACAGTTGTGCACTACCATAGGTGTACAATGCACCATGCACTACCACAGGTGTAGGATGCACTACAGTGTACGACCACAGGTGCACTACAGTGTACTACCACAGGTGTAGGATGCACTACAGTGTACGACCACAGGTGCACTACAGTGTACTACCACAGGTGTAGGATGCACTACAGTGTACGACCACAGGTGCACTACAGTGTACTACCACAGGTGTAGGATGCACTACAGTTGTGCACTACCATAGGTGTACAATGCACCATGCACTACCACAGGTGTAGGATGCACTACAGTGTACGACCACAGGTGCACTACAGTGTACTACCACAGGTGTAGGATGCACTACAGTGTACGACCACAGGTGCACTACAGTGTACTACCACAGGTGTAGGATGCACTACAGTGTACGACCACAGGTGCACTACAGTGTACTACCACAGGTGTAGGATGCACTACAGTGTACGACCACAGGTGCACTACAGTGTACTACCACAGGTGTACCATGCACTACAGTGTACTACCACAGGTGTACCATGCACTACAGTGCACTACCACAGGTGTAGGATGCACTACAGTGTACTACAGTTTACTACTACAGGTGTACCATGCACTACAGTGTACTACCACATGTGTACCATGCACTACAGTGTACTACCACAGGTGCACTACAGTGTACTACCACAGGTGCACTACAGTTTACTACTACAGGTGTAGGATGCACTACAGTGTACGACCACAGGTGCACTACAGTGTACTACCACAGGTGTAGGATGCACTACAGTGTACGACCACAGGTGCACTACAGTGTACTACCACAGGTGTAGGATGCACTACAGTGTACGACCACAGGTGCACTACAGTGTACTACCACAGGTGTACCATGCACTACAGTGTACTACCACAGGTGTACCATGCACTACAGTGCACTACCACAGGTGTAGGATGCACTACAGTGTACTACAGTTTACTACTACAGGTGTACCATGCACTACAGTGTACTACCACATGTGTACCATGCACTACAGTGTACTACCACAGGTGCACTACAGTGTACTACCACAGGTGCACTACAGTTTACTACTACAGGTGTAGGATGCACCACAGTGCACTACCACAGGTGTGCTTACCAGGCTGTCCTTGGCCCCCTCGTTCCACTTGTGCCTCTTGATGCTCTCGTCCTTCACCGCCTCCTTCAGCTTGTCAAAAATGTCATCCTGGTCTTTGCCTTTGTACTCCGCTATGAAGCCAGCAAACTCCTCCTGCAGGGTCTCCCAGGCCACCTGTAGGCCACACCATACCACGGCTCACCTACTCTTCACCATCAATACCTTTCAAGAGGACAACCTCACCCACACCAATCAATGTCTACTCTTTGCTAGGAAGACAGCAGAAGTATGGAAGCAAGGTGGGTTGCAAGCGATCAGTGGGCGTGGCACACCAACAGCCAATCAGGTGCCAGTGCCAACTATCAGGTTTAGTTGATTATTTGCATGGAGTGAGAAGAGAGGAAACCTCAATGGAGAGATTGTGGGTCGAAGAGAAAAAGTGACGTTTTTGCATGTTTTCAAAGGACCGAAGTGGTGTGTGCATGATGCAAGGCAAGAGCGCTAACACCACTCCACTTTAGCTCACACTATTTTCTTACACTTTATGAAATATTTCTTACCTTTTCACAATTTGAAGTGTTTATTGTGATTTTCATATTTTCTTGATATTTTCACACTTTGCACTATTATCTTAAACTTTACAAAACATTTTTTTTCATATTCATGATTTTAAGGTCTTCAGTGTTTAATGTGCTTTTAAAATTTACCACATTTTTCGGAGTATAAGTCGCACCTGCCAAAATTGCATAATAAAGAAGGAAAAAAAACATAAATAAGTCACACCCGAGTATAAGTCGCATTTTTGGGGGGAATTCATTTGATAAAACCTAACACCAAGAATAGACATTTAAAAGGCAATTTAAAATAAATAAGGAATAGTGAAGACCAGGCTGAATAAGTGTAGGTTATATGAGGCATAAATAACTAACTGCTATGTTAACCTAACATATTATGGTAAGAGTCATTCAAATAACTATAACATATAGAACATGCTATACCTTTACCAAACAATCTCTCACTCCTAATCGCTAAATCCCATCAAATTTTATACGTCTAGTCTCTTATGTGAATGAGCTAAATAATATTATTTGATATTTTACGGTAATGTGTTAATAATTTCACACATAAGTCGCTCCTGAGTATAAGTCGCACCCCTGGCCAAACTATATGAAAAAACTATGACTTTAAAGTCCGAAAAATACGGTAGTTGAAATTTTCACACTTTGCACTATTGTCTTACGCTTTATGAAACATTTCTTACATATTCATCATTTTAAGATCTTCAGTGTTTAATGTAATTATATTTGGTCGACATTTTCACACTTTGCACAATTTTCTTACACCTTATGAAACATTTTACATAGTCATGATTTTAAGTGTTTAATGTGATTTTAATATTTTTGTTGAAATTTTCACACTTTGCACTATTTTCTTACACTTTATGAAACATTTCTTACATATTCATGATTTTAAGATCTTAAGTGTTTAATGTGATTATAATATTTTGTCGACATTTTCACACTTTGCATAATTTTCTTACATCTAATGAAACATTTGACATAGTCATGATTTTAAGTGTTCAATGTGATTTTAATATTTTGCTGACATTTTTACACTTTGCACTATTACACTTTACAAAACATTTTTTTTCATATTCATGATTTTAAGGTCTTCAGTGTTTAATGTGCTTTAAAATTTAGTTGACATTTTCACACCTTGCACTATTTTCTTACACTTTATGAAACATTTCTTACATATTAATGATTTTAAGATCTTAAGTGTTTAATGTAATTATAATATTTGGTCGACATTTTCACACTTTGGACTATTTTCTTACACTTTGTGAAACATTTCTTACATAATCATGATTTTAAGTGTTTAATGTGATTTTAATATTTTGTTGACATTTTTACACTGCACTATTTCCTTACACTTCATGAAACATTTCTTACATATTCATAATTTTAAGATCTTAAGTTTTTAATGTAATTATACTATTTTGTTGACATTTTCACACTTTGCACTATTTTCTTACATTGTGTGAAACATTTCCTACATAATAGTGATTTTAAGTGTTTATTGTGATTTTAATATTTTATTGACATTTTCACACTTTGCACTAGTTTCTTAGACTTTATGAAACATTTCTTACATATTCATAATTTTAAGATCTTAAGTGTTGAATGTAATTGTAATATTTTGTTGACATTTTCACATTTTGCACTATTACACTTTATGAAACATTTCTTACATATTCATGATTTTAAGATATTGAGTGTTTAATATGATTTTAATATTTTGCTGACATTTTCACACTTTGCACTATTTTATTACACTTTATGAAACATTTTTTGTTACATATTCATGATTTTAAGATCTAAAGTGTTTAATTTTCTTTTAATAGTTTGTTGACATTTTCACACTTTGCACTATTTTATTACACTTTATGAAACATTTCTTACATATTCATAATTTTCAGATCTCAAGTGTTTAATGTAATTATATTTTTTTTAACATGTTCACACTTTGCACTATTTTCTTAAACTTTATGAAATATTTCTTAAATATTACTGATTTTAATATCTTAAGTGTTGAATGTAATCATCAGGCAGGCGCTACAGGTGCATCAGAGCCAGAACAAACAGGCTTAGTGACAGCTTCTTTCCCAAAGCTGTCACCATGTTGAACTCTAACTTATAATAATAATAATAATAATAATTCACTCCTATACAATATCATGCCCTAATACCCTAGTGTGCAATACTACCCTTTGAGTGCAATACGTCCGACACTGATTGTTATTTATTGCTTCAGTACTCTTGTCTTGTTCTGTATATTGTACAGTATTTTGTATTTCTATAGTGTTTTGTATATTGTACAGGATTGCTTATTATTTTTATTGGATAGCAGTCTGTTTATTTCAATTTTTAGTTTTTTCCTTTATTACCTCTTGTTTTATTTATTTCACCCCATATTTGTTCCCACTATTGCACCTTAAATTGGAGTTTTTAATCTCGTTATATGCAAATATAATGACAATAAAGTCCATTCTCTTCTATTCTAATTGTAATATTTTGTTGACATTTTCTCACTTTGCACTATTTTATTACACTTTATGAAATGAAACTTTTTTTTTTTTACATAGTCATGATTTTAAGATC
Source organism: Nerophis ophidion (assembly GCF_033978795.1). Lineage (NCBI taxonomy): Eukaryota > Metazoa > Chordata > Actinopteri > Syngnathiformes > Syngnathidae > Nerophis > Nerophis ophidion. The sequence goes on from NC_084632.1 coordinate 43,393,147, forward strand.
TTGAGTGTTTAATGTGGTTTTAATATTTTGTTGGCATTTTCACACTTTGCACTATTTTATTACACTTTATGAAACATTTTTTACATATTCATGATTTTAAGATCTAAAGTGTTCAATGTGGTTTGAATATTTTGTTGACATTTTCACACTTTGCACTATTTTATTACACTTTATGAAACTTTTTTTTTAACATATTCATGATTTTAAGAACTGAAGTGTTTAATGTGCTTTTAATATTTTGTTGACATTTTCACACTTTGCACTATTTTCTTAAACTTTATGAAACATTTCTTAAATGTTCATGATTTTAATATCTTAAGTGTTGAATATAATTGTAATATTTTGTTGGCATTTTCACACTTTGCACTATTTTATTACACTTTATGAAACTTTTTTTTACATGTTCATGATTTTAAGATTCAAAGTGTTTAATGTGCTTTTAATATTTTGTTGACATTTTCACATTTTGCACTATTTTCATAAACTTTATGAAACATTTCTTAAATATTCATGATTTTAATGTCTTAAGTGTTGAATATAATTGTAATATTTTGTTGACATTTTCACACTTTGCAATACTTTCTTAAACTATATGAAAGATCCGTTGAATATTCATGATATTATGCTCCTAAGTGTTGAATATAATTATAATATTTTGTTGACATTTCCTTTCTGCCGTGAGAGCCGAGGACATTTGAATCACAGGAAGTTGTAATAAAAAAGTTTGGTCCTCTTTATTTAGCCTTGAAGAGTTTTGACTGTATATACTGTATGTGTCTGCTCTTCTAATCTAGGTAGAGGGGGCGGGACTTAATGAGCAGGTAGAGGTAATTGCCTGAGCCCTCCCACTCCTGAACATGCAAGAATGCCAAACATCTGACCTCCAGAGCTTTGTGTGGCAGCTGCTTGTCCGTCCACTGCTTGAGTTTGATGTCCACGGTGGTGTTGAAGGTGCCAGAGTCGCTGGTTTGAGCAGCGGGCAGGTAGATATTCTCAATCACGTGTGTGGACACACGCTCCCACAGCTTCTTCTGCAGGATGGCTTCCCTGTGATGCAAGGAGGACGACATCATCTCACACTTCTCCCTCTGGACGTCGTGACAATGGAGCACAAACACTTGCTGGCCCCAGGAGAGCAAACTAGTGCTGCGTCTCTCATCCATCATGAAGAGATGCTCATATTTCAATATCATCTTCTCTTGTCAATGACAAGAGTGTTGGCCACCTCCTCTTCAGTCCACGCACTATCAATCAATAGTATTGATTGCAAACAACTGATGGCGGGCACAATGGGGACAACAATTGGACCAAGCATACCATCACAAATATTCATAATAGTAAACATAGTTAGCCTTATTCATTCCTTTGTGTTGCAGATAAGTCTATATCTATTATTTTTAATAATAGTATAAATGACTTACCAGTGTTGTATATAAATAATTATTTTTAATAATAGTATAAATGACTTACCAGTGTTGTATATCAATTACTAGTTTTAATAATATTATAAATTATCTTACCAGTGTTGTATATAAATTATTATTTTTTATAATATTTTGACCTAACAGTGTGGTATATATATTATTATTTTTAAGAATATTATAAGTGACTTAACAGTGTTGTATATAAATTCTTATTTTTAATATTATGACTTACCAGTGTTGTATATACATTAGTTTTAATATTATAAATGACTTACCAGTGATGTAGATACATTATCACTTTTAATAATATAATAAATGACCTATCAGTGTTGTATATAAATGATTATTTTTAATAATATTATGACTTACCAGTGTGGTATATAAATGATTTTGAATAATATGACTTACCAGTGTTGTATATAAATAATTATTTTAATAATAATATGACTTACCAGTGTTGTATATATATGATTATTTTTAATAATATTATGACTTACCAGTGTTGTATATAAATTATTTGTAATAATAATATGACTTACCAGTGTTGTATATAAATGATTATTTTTAAATAATATTATGACTTCCAGTGTTGTATATATATTATTATTTGTAATAATATTATGACTTACCAGTGTTGTATATAAATGATTATTTTTAAATAATATTATGACTTCCAGTGTTGTATATAAATGATTATTTGTAATAATATTATGGCTTCCAGTGTTGCATATATATTATTTGTAATAATATTATGACTTACCAGTGCTGCGGGGTCACTTGACTCAAGCTAATGACTTCATCCAATATTTCATTCTTTGCCTTTTCATAAAGTTCATTCTGCAAAGAGACATCTTGGAATGAAACAGTACTTCTCTAATCCTAGGGAGCATTCACCTTGCACTGTTGTTTAGGCAGCGTGTCATTTATTGCTCTAGTACTCACCCGGTCCAGTTCTCTCAGGCGAGGGTAGTTGTTCTTCCACTCCGTCTCCAGGTTGAAGCGGGATGCTAATAATATCAGACACCACAACATTGTCAACATACTCACTCTGATTGGTCATTGATGATGTCATCATCTTTGAACGCAACAAGAAAGGACAAACACTCATCTGGGGAATATATTACAAACAGCTTCTTCATCAACTAACACTTCAATAACACTTTAAAATGTAATTTAAATTTTAAATTTAACTAACACTTCACTGACACTTCACTAACACACAACTAACCCTTCAATAACAACTAACTGACACTTCAATAACACTCAAATAACACTTAAGTAACACTAAACTGACACTTAAATAACACTCAACAAACACTTAACTAAATTGACACTTAAAGAACACTCAACTAACACTTAACAGTAAACTGACACTTAAATAACACTAACACTTAAGTAAGACTAAACTGACACTTAAAGTACACTTCAATAACACTCAAGTAACACTAAACTAACACTTAAGTAACACTAAACTAACACTTAAATGAAACTCAGCTAACACTTCAATAACACTCAACTAACATTTAAGTGTTACACATAAATAATAATAAACTAACACTTAAGTGTCACACTTAACACTAAACTTACCCTTAAGTGTCACACTTAAGTAACAAAAAACCAACACTTAAGTAACACTAAACTAACACTTAAATAAAATTCAACTAACACGTAACACTAAACTAACACTTAAAAATAATTCAACTAACACTGAACTAACACGTAACACTAAACCAACATTTAAATGAAACTCAGCGAACACTTTCATAACACTCAACTAACATTAAGTGTTACACTTAAATAACAGTAAAAAACTAACACTTAAGAGTCACACTTAAGTAACACTACACTAACACTTAATTGTTACACTTATGTAACACTAAACTTACACTTAAGTGTCACACTTTAGTAACGCTAAACTAACACTTAAGTGTTACTCTTATGTAACACTAAACCAACCACTAAACTTACCCTTAAGTAACACTAAACTAAAACCTAAGTGTTACTCTTATGTAACACTAAACTTACACTTAAGTAACACTTAACAGACCTCTAAAGACAAGAAGCGATGACACACACTTGTTAAGTCAGTGGTTTTGCTCTTATTTTGTGAACACACACACACACACACACACACACACATGCAAACAAACACAAACACACACACACACACACACACACACACACACACACACACACACACACACACACACACACACACACACACACACACACACACACACACACACACACGTAGTAGATGAGTGTCAGAGCAGTGACAAGAGAGCAGGAGTGTGTTGTTGTGTTGGATCAATGGCGGCCACACAATGTGAGGTGTGTTGGATCAATGGCGGCCACACAATGAATGGACCTGAGGGAGCTGCAGTGTCACGGCCATAAATCAGCCTGGGACTGTCCAACTAATTGCGGCAGCAGCACTTAACTAAACTGGAAGACGTGTCAGGCTGGGACCAATCAAGTAGGGAGAAAATACAAAGAAAGTCTTCTTTCATCTCGCCCTCAAACCAGGCTGGACAAACTTTTTCACACGAGGATGATGTATGTTGCTGTGTGTATATTTTGTGACCCAGCACATTTGCTCACATTCTCAGTAGAGCCATAATAAGTTCATAAAAGAAGCAAACTTCATGAATGTTTTCTTGTGAGCAACAAGTATGTGCTCCAATCACTACAGCACAAAAAAATAAGAGTTGTAGAAATGATTGGAAACTCAAGACAGTCATGACATTATGTTCTTTACAAGTGTATGTACACTTTTGACCGTGTGTGTGTGTGCATGTATACACGTGTACAAATTACTATACACATATATAGAGGTGTGCATACCTACATATAAAGGATTAAGTGGCTGGAATATAAAGACAATATAACATACATCCATTAACATGGATACATATGCAAAAGTGCAATATATTGATCTGTACAGTAATCTATTTATTTATATCTGCACCTTACTATTATGTTAGATCCACTATGGACTGGACTCTCACACTATTATGTTAGATCCACTATGGACTGGACTCTCACACTATTATGTTAGATCCACTATGGACTGGACTCTCACACTATTATGTTAGATCCACTATGGACTGGACTCTCACACTATTATGTTAGATCCACTATGGACTGGACTCTCACTATTATGTTAGATCCACTATGGACTGGACTCTCACACTATTATGTTAGATCCACTATGGACTGGACTCTCACACTATTATGTTAGATCCACTATGGACTGGACTCTCACACTATTATGTTAGATCCACTATGGACTGGACTCTCACACTATTATGTTAGATCCACTATGGACTGGACTCTCACACTATTATGTTAGATCCACTATGGACTGGACTCACACACTATTATGTTAGATCCACTATGGACTGGACTCTCACTATTATGTTAGATCCACTATGGACTGGACTCTCACTATTATGTTAGATCCACTATGGACTGGACTCTCACACTATTATGTTAGATCCACTATAGACTGGACTCTCACACTATTATGTTAGATCCACTATGGACTGGACTCTCACACTATTATGTTAGATCCACTATGGACTGGACTCTCACACTATTATGTTAGATCCACTATGGACTGGACTCTCACACTATTATGTTAGATCCACTATGGACTGGACTCTCCCACTATTATGCTAGATCCACTATGGACTGGACTCTCCCACTATTATGTTAGATCCACTATGGACTGGACTCTCACTATTATGTTAGATCCACTATGGACTGGACTCTCACTATTATGTTAGATCCACTATGGACTGGACTCTCACTATTATGTTAGATCCACTATGGACTGCACTGTCACACTATTATGTTAGATCCACTATGGACAGGACTCTCACACTATCATGTTAGATGCAGTATGGACTGGACTCTCACTATTATGTTAGATCCACTATGGACTGAACTCACACTATTATGTTAGATCCACTATGGACTGGACTCTCCCAATATTATGCTAGATCCACTATGGACTGGACTCTCACTATTATGTTAGATCCACTATGGACTGGACTCTCACTATTATGTTAGATCCACTATGGACTGGACTCTAACTATTATGTTGGATCCAATATGGACTGGACTCCCACTATTATGCTAGATCCACTATGGACTGGACTCTCACTATTATGTTAGATCCACTATGGACTGGACTCTCACACTATTATGTTAGATCCACTATGGACTGGACTCTCCCACTATTATGTTAGATCCACTATGGACTGGACTCTCACACTATTATGTTAGATCCACTATGGACTGGACTCTCACACTATTATGTTAGATCCACTATGGACTGGACTCTCACTATTATGTTAGATCCACTATGGACTGGACTCTCACACTATTATGTTAGATCCACTATGGACTGGACTCTCCCACTATTATGCTAGATCCACTGGATGTCCATTGCATTGGTTGCCATAGTGGGGGTCCCCAGATCTGCGGTCCCCTCCAAGGTTTCTCATTGTCATCCCATTAGGTTGAGTTTTTTCCTTGCCCTGATGTGGGATCTGAGCAGAGGATGTCGTTGTGGCTTGTGCAGCCCTTTGAGACACTCGTGATTTAGGGCTATATAAGTAAACATTGATTGATTGATTGGCCTTCTTGCTGTTTTATCCTGCACTACAACAAACTAATGCAAGAAAATGTTGTTATCTGCGCTGTGAAGTTGAAATTTGAATGACAACAAAAGTCTAAGTCTAATATACACTTGATGTGCTCCCACACACACTTTACATCAAAGCGGAGACTGAGATGGTACCTTTGAAGACGTCGGCCTGCTGCTCAACAGACTCCCGCACCATCTTCCAGAAGCAGTCTGAGACGGCCAGACTCAAGTTCTTGGTGGTGACCTGGTGGGCCTTCAGCATTCCGTCCCTGAGTGGCAGCAGACACAATCATGTCAGCTTCGCACTCACACACACTTCTTGCATGCTTGTCACTTTGCTACCGCAGCAATCTGGAGTTCTGGAAGAAGTCCTCCTCGTAGTCCTTAATGGAGTCAATGCTCTCCCCGGGGCTCCCTGCAGCACGCAGACATCTCATCAATACAATTGTAATCCATACGATCAGAAGATGAATACATGAGGAGAACAGGTTCATGGTGTTCGAGAAGAAAGGGCGGAGTACCTTTTCCTGTCACCACTGCAAAGTAACCCAGCGCCTTCATGGGAAACAACTTGCCCTCAACGATCTGCTGAATCTGGAATAGAAGTAGAAGAGTCAACTTTGTTTCATCTGCAAGACCAACTCAACCCTGTACTCAATATGTGGGCGCCCTCTGGTGGAGGAGCCAGGTATTGCTGGGAGCAGTGCTCATTTTCACTCACAGCTCACTCAGACTACATGTGTTTTAGTTTTAGTCAGTCTTTTCAGCCTACATCTACTTGTTTTAGTCATAGTCTTTTCAGCCTACATCTACTTGTTTTAGTCATAGTCTTTTCAGCCTACATCTACTTGTTTTAGTCATAGTCTTTTCAGCCTACATGTGTTTTAGTTTTAGTCATAGTCTTTTCAGCCTACATCTACTTGTTTTAGTCATAGTCTTTTCAAACCACATGTATTTTAGTTTTAGTCAGTCTTTTCAAACCACATGTATTTTAGTTTTAGTCATAATCTTTTCAGCCTACATGTATTTTAGTTTTAGTCAGAGTCTTTTCAGACTACAAGTATTTTAGTTTTAGTCATAGTCTTTTAAGCCTACATCTACTTGTTTTAGTCATAGTCTTTTCAGCCTACATCTACTTGTTTTAGTCATAGTCTTTTCAGCCTACATCTACTTGTTTTAGTCATAGTCTTTTCAGCCTACATCTACTTCAGTCTTAGTCCGTCTTTTCAAACCACATGTGTTTTAGTTTTAGTCATAGTCTTTTCAGCCTACATCTACTTCAGTTTTAGTCATAGTCTTTTCAGCCTACATCTACTTCAGTTTTAGTCATAGTCTTTTCAGCCTACATCTACTTGTTTTAGTCATAGTCTTTTCAGCCTACATCTACTTCAGTTTTAGTCCGTCTTTTCAAACCACATGTATTTTAGTTTTAGTCATAGTCTTTTCAGCCTACAAGTATTTTAGTTTTAGTCAGTCTTTTCCAAACACATGTATTTTAGTTTTAGTCATAATCTTTTCAGCCTACATGTATTTTAGTTTTAGTCAGAGTCTTTTCAGACTACAAGTATTTTAGTTTTAGTCATTATTTTCAGTCTACATGTATTTTAGTTTTAGTCAGTCTTTTCAGTCTACATGTATTATAGCTTAAGTCATAGTCTTTTCAGCCTCCATGGATTTTAATTTTAGCCCACATGTATTTTAATTACAATTTTAATCTTTTCAGCTTACATGTATTTTAGTTTTAGTCAGTCTTTTTAGCCAACATGTATTTTATTCTTAGTCACAGTCTTTTCAGCCTACATGTTTTTTAGTTTCACTCAGTCTTTTCAGACTAAATGTATTTTAGTTTTAGTCATAGTCTCTTCAGCCTACATATATTTTAGTTTTAGTCATAGTCTCTTCAGACTACATATATTTTAGTTTTGGTCATAGTCTTTTGAGTCTACATGTATTTTAGTTCAAGTCATAGTCTTTTCAGCCTAAATATATTTTAGTTTTAGTCATAGTCTCTTCAGACTACATATATTTTAGTTTTAGTCAGTCTTTTGAGTCTAAATGTATTTTAGTTTTAGTCAGTCTTTTCCAAACACATGTATTTTAGTTTTAGTCAATCTTTTCAGCCTACATGTATTTTAGTTTTAGTCAGAGTCTTTTCAGACTACATGTATTTTAGTTTTAGTCATAGTGTTTTCAGACTACAAGTATTTTAGTTTTAGTCATTCTTTTCAGTCTACATGTATTTTAGTTTTAGTCAGTCTTTTCCAAACACATGTATTTTAGTTTTAGTCATAGTCTTTTCAGCCTACATGTATTTTAGTTTTAGTCAGTCTTTTCCAAACACATGTATTTTAGTTTTAGTCATAATCTTTTCAGCCTACATGTATTTTAGTTTTAGTCAGAGTCTTTTCAGACTACAAGTATTTTAGTTTTAGTCAGTCTTTTCAGTCTACATGTATTTTAGTTTTAGTCAGTGTTTTCAGACTACAAGTATTTTAGTTTTAGTCATTCTTTTCAGTCTACATGTATTATAGCTTAAGTCATAGTCTTTTCAGCCTACATGGATTTTAATTTTAGCCCACATGTAATTTAATCAAAATTGTAATCTTTTCAGCTTACATGTATTTTAGTTTTAGTCAGTCTTTTTAGCCAACATGTATTTTATTCTTAGTCACAGTCTTTTCAGCCTACATGTTTTTTAGTTTCACTCAGTCTTTTCAGACTACATGTATTTTAGTTTTAGTCATAGTCTCTTCAGCCTACATATATTTTAGTTTTAGTCATAGTCTCTTCAGACTACATATATTTTAGTTTTGGTCATAGTCTTTTGAGTCTACATGTATTTTAGTTCAAGTCATAGTCTTTTCAGCGTACATATATTTTAGTTTTAGTCATAGTCTCTTCAGACTACATATATTTTAGTTTTAGTCAGTCTTTTGAGTCTACATGTATTTTAGTTTAAGTCATAGTCTTTTCAGCCGACATTTATTTTGGTTTTATCTTATTTCCTTCAGAGGAAAATAGTTTGTTGACGATAACGAAGGTGTGGAAGTTTGGTATCATCTGCACAACATGTCACATTTGTATAGAAATATCTGTACAGACTAGCTTTTGGTGAAAGGGGAAAGACGACTGACTCTGCTCGGGCTGGCCAGGTTCTTCTCAGCCAGGTCCACTTTGGTCAACACAAAGATGGTCCTCTTGCCGTGGGGGTCCATCTGACTGACCAAGTCCGTGACAATGCTGCGCTCTGCATCCACGCTGCCGTCTGCAAGGTCAAAGGTCAGCATGCGGCCGCAGGTGTCCGAGCGTGACCACGGCTCACCTTGTATGCACAGGATGATGGCGTTGGGGTTCTGCATGTAGGCCTTGCTGATGCTGAAGATGGTCTCCTTGGTGTCCGATGCCATGCCTGCAGTCACCGTCTGGGAACACACACGCGTTTGTACACAGTCTCAGAATTAGCTTAGGACTAGGGTTGTCCCATACCAATATTTTGGAACCGGTACCGATACCATACTTGTCAACCTTGAGACCTCCGATTTCGGGAGGTAGGGGGCGTGGTAAAGAGTCAAGTATTTCATATATATAAGAAATACTTGACTTTCAGTGAATTCTAGCTATATATATATATATATATATATATATATATATATATATATATATATAAATAAAATAAATACTTGAATTTCAGTGTTCATTTATTTTCACATATACACACACATAACACTCATCTAGAATTGTCCATCCTTGTTCTATTCTCTGTCGCTATTTTTCTAACCATATGCATGTACAGTAGATGGCAGTATTGTCCTGTTTAAGAGTGTCACAAAATTGCTGTTTACGACAGACGAACTGCTTTATGGTAGACAAAAACGTGACTGCTGTTGTTGTGTGTTGGTACCGTGCTGGGAGGACGGTAATGAAACTGCCTAACAATAAACCCACATAAGAAACCAAGAACTCGCACTCGATCGTTCTACAGTTATAACTATTATGTTAGATCCACTATGGACTGGACTCTCACTATTATGTTAGATCCACTATGGACTGGACTCTCACACTATTATGTTAGATCCACTATGGACTGGACTCTCACTATTATGTTAGATCCACTATGGACTGGACTCTCCCAATATTATGCTAGATCCACTATGGACTGGACTCTCACTATTATGTTAGATCCACTATGGACTGGACTCTCACTATTATGTTAGATCCACTATGGACTGGACTCCCACTATTATGCTAGATCCACTATGGACTGGACTCTCACTATTATGTTAGATCCACTATGGACTGGACTCTCCCACTATTATGTTAGATCCACTATGGACTGGACTCTCCCAATATTATGCTAGATCCACTATGGACTGGACTCTCACTATTATGTTAGATCCACTATGGACTGGACTCTCACTATTATGTTAGATCCACTATGGACTGGACTCCCACTATTATGCTAGATCCACTATGGACTGGACTCTCACTATTATGTTAGATCCACTATGGACTGGACTCTCCCACTATTATGCTAGATCCACTGGATAAGGTTTCTCATTGTCATCCCATTAGGTTGAGTTTTTTCCTTGCCCTGATGTGGGATCTGAGCAGAGGATGTCGTTGTGGCTTGTGCAGCCCTTTGAGACACTTGATTTAGGGCTATATAAGTAAACATTGATTGATTGATTGGCCTTCTTGCTGTTTTATCCTGCACTACAACAAACTAATGCAAGAAATGTTCTTATCTGCGCTGTGAAGTTGAAATTTGAATGACAACTCAGACTACATGGGTTTTAGCTGGAGGAGGCGTGGCCTCCAGCTCCGCCTGAATTTCGGGAGATTTTTGGGAGAAAATTTGTCCCGGGAAGTTTTTGGGAGAGGCGCTGAATTTCGAGAGTCTCCCGGAAAATCCGGGAGGGTTGGCAAGTATGACCAGCACCAAATTGTATTTAGATACTTTTCGGTACTTTTCTAAGCAAAGGGGACAACAAAAATGACGGTATTTGCTTTATTTTAACAAAAAATCTTAGGGTACATGAAACATATGTTTATTATTGCAATGTAGTCCTTAAATAAAATGTTGAACATACTAGACAACTTGTCTTTTAGTAGTAAGTAAACAAACTAAGACTCCTAATTATTGTGCTGACGTATGCAGTAACATATTGTGTACTTTATACACCTATTATTTTCTACACATTATAGGGGACAAACTGTAAAAATGTATTCTTAATCTACTTGTTCATTTACTGTTAATATCTGCTTACTTTCTGTTTGAACATGTTCTATCAACACTTCTGTTCAAATGTTGTAATCACTTTAAAGGCGGCATAGTACCAAATTTGATTCATTAGTATCGCGGTAATATACTAGTAAACCGTAAAACCCTAGTTAGGACTCATAAATACCGTACTACCTGGATCATTCATGAGTTCATGTTTGTATGACCAAACAGTCTGTTTGCACGCTTATTATGTGCCTAAATTAAGAAACCGCATGTTGATGATTTTGGTCGTGGGACCAAAAAAAGGTTTAAAAGTAACAGCCCTTGAATAAAGAAGGTGAGAGACACTTTGGAATTCAAGCAAGAACTGGGAGTCAACAAGATTGTTCAATGAAGGTAAAAGTGATTTCATTTATATATTTCATTAATCATTTACAGGTATTTTACTGGCTTTTTTCTGCAACTTAAAACTATGATTATTCCCTGTAAAATAGGTTTATGTTTATATTTGTGACTTCATTTGTTTTGGTATAATTCAGGGGTCGGGAAACTTTTTGGCTGAGAGAGCCATGAAAGCCAAATATTTTAAAATGTATTTCCGTAGAGCCATAAAATATTTTTTAACACTGAACACAACTCCTGTATTTCCTTGAATTGCCGCCGGGGCGCTAATTAATTTAAAACCTCTTCTCACTCCGAAGTTTACCAAAGGCATGCGGTAAAGGCAAGCATGCGCTAATTATTTTAAAATCTCTTCTCCCTCCGGCACTTACCAAAGGCATGTGGTAAATTTAGGTCTGCGCTTAAAAAATTTGAGTGTGATGTAAGGATACCATCATGAAAAGCACATTTAAAAAAAAAAACTTTATTATGGTCTTACCTTTACTTATAAATGAAGTCCATGCGCAGCTCCTTCTGATCAAAAGCATCGATAACTTGTTTATAGAAGTCTTCCTTATCTTTTTTCGGTTTTAAAAGTCTCTCTGTCTCGATGGACATCTTTCTTTATTACCTCCTGGACTGATTGAAAGTCCAGTTTAAAAAACTGTTTTATTTTAAATATGTAATCCTCCATGTTAAAAGTGCAAGCGAGAGGGAAAAAAAACGATCGCTGCTCACTCTTGCTGCTTGTTGTCACTTCTTCTGCAGCCCAGTAGTCGCAAAAAGGATCACTAGCGCCCTCTACCACCAGGAGGTGGGAGTCATTTATTGACTCATATTTGACACACGCAGCTACGGTATATTAATAAAACATAGCTGCTTACTGTTCTTTTTAGCATATTCCATAGCTTGGACCTTAAATCCTACTGAATAGCTCTTAATCTTCTTCCCTTTATGCGATTTAAAATAAATGAAATCAGCCTCAACCATTTTGAAAATGATGACAGGTGAAGTGTCACTCGTGACGTGACAAGTTTGACCCGGCGGAAATTCTAGGCATATGCTAATTATTTTGCGAAACGAGTTTGACCCGGTGGAAATTCTAGACATGCGCTAATAAAAATAATATTTTGCGAAACGAGTTTGACCCGGCAGTAATTCTAGGCTGGCGGAAATTCAAGGAAATACAGTATAATTGGACTTTCTCTGCACCTTCTGCAATGGACTTAAAAGGAGGCCCCGCTGTACTTGATATGTGCTCCGATAACGTAACACTTATTATCAGGAGAGATGAATAATCCAGCAGTGTGTGTGGCACTGGGACTCACACTGATGACACCTGGCAGATCAACAAGAACCATTCTCTGGATGCCGGGTCCTTTGACACTCAAGGATATGGTCTATGTGTGGGAAAAGAGAAGAATGGTTCATTTGGAAGTCAAAGCAACAATTTGAAAAGTTAAAAGTGCAAACCTCAGAACTGACGGTCTGTCCCTCCCTCACGCTCTTCCTCATCCGCAGCTCGATCTCGTGCCTGAGAGCAGCCAGCTGGAAGAAGTAGAAGCTTGTTGTTGGACTTGCAGACACAAAGAGGGAATGGCACTTACGTCTTCCTCCTTGGTCAGGTCGAACTCCCGCCCGCTGTCCTTGAACAAGGCCACATGGTGGGGACCCTCACTCAGCGTCACCTGCACACAGCAGACAACATGACCCACATCCTGCTGTACTGGATCCCACCTAGGAGTGCTACTTTATCATTGGCCAATTAAAACTCTTACAGGCGGAATATCAGCTAGAGTGACTTAAATGTGGGAACTTCTATGTCCCTCAAAAACTCAAACTCCAAAGTATACTATGTTGAAACAAGCAGTGTGTGAACCCACCACCAGGCTAACACTCGCCAGGACAACACCTTGCAGCTCTTTCTGTCGCTGTGGACCACAACACTGATGTAAGATCAACGCAAGCTCAATGCAAGGTCAATGTCAGGTCAATGTATTGTTGATAAGATCAACGCAAGATCAACACAAGGTCAATGTAATGTTGATAAGGTCGATGCAAGATCAATGTAATGTTGATTTTAAGATCAATGAAAGATCATTGTAAAAACAATGCTAGATCAACATAAGATCGATGTAATGTTGATATAAGATTGTAAGATCAATGTAAGGTCAATATAAGATCAATGTTGATACGATCAATATAAGGTCAATGCAATGTTAATATAAGATCAATGTAAGATCCATGTAAGATCAATGTCAGGTCGATACAAAATCAATGCAAGATCAATATAAGAGCAATTTCGTGACAAAATTGACATAAGATCAATGTCAGGTTGATACAAGATTAATGTAAGATCAATATAAGATAAATGTCAGGTGGATATAAGATCAATACAAGATCAATGTGATGTTGATGTAATAGTGTAAGATCAATATAAGATCAATGTTGATAAAAGATCAATATAAGGTCAATGTAATGTTAATATAAGATCAATGTAAGATCCATGTAAGATCAATGTCAGGTCGATACAACATCAATGTAAGATCAATGGCAGGTTGATTCAAAATCAATACAAAATAAATGTCAGGTCAATACAAAATCAATGTAAGATAAATGTCAGGCCGATCCAAAATCAATGTAGGATCAATATAAAATCAATGTAAGATCAATGTGTAAGATCGATATAAGATCAATGTAAGGTCAAAGGAAGGTCATTGGCATTTGAACAACTGTATTGTTGATAATAGAGGTAAATTATTGGTATTGTTCATTATCAATAGCGCTTTTTCTATTGGTATTTGTATTGCTCCAGTTGTCGTGTAAAAATGCTTATTGTCATTTCTACATTATTATTTATTTCGCTAACTGCTTCTTTGAGATCACTTTTACGATCATTTGTACATATTGTATGTGCTGGTGTTGTTCTATTGTTGTTGTTGTTATTGTAGTGTTTGCTGTTGTTTTTGTCTCTCTGTCTAATACCCCTCTTGTCCCCACAATTTCCCCCTCTGTCCTTCTTTTTTTCTCTTTCTCTCCCCTCCTGCTGTGGCCCGGCTGCACCAAATGATGATATAAATACATTTAATAAAGTCAAATATAACTAAGGCAACAAGAGAAGTATCCTACACTTCTCTTTTGTAAAGTCAATTTGAACAGCCGATATGTGCGTCTACATCTACTATTTGATTTGCCTGAGAAGCTCGACAGGACCAAAAAAAAAAAAAGAATAAAAAAATTAAATACAAAATAAATAAAATAAAATAAAAGGGAATGTCATTGGAAGGTCATGGCCAAGCACCTTAACAGGGGAACGTGTCATCATCTCCCCAGAGCCTCTGGGGAAGATCCTGGCCTGCGCGATCATCTCCAGCACACTGGTCTTACCAGCACTCTGGTCCCCTACCACCACCACCTTCGAGGAGGTTGTACATCACAACAGTTAGGAAACTGAGCTGGAGTCAACAGTGCGCTCCTTACCCTGGGTAGATGGTCCTGGGTGTTGTAGTTGGCGTCGTAGTCGGACAGGATGTCCAAGACTTCAGAGTACATGTCGATGAGAGACTTCTGCACAACAAACAATCTTTGATCAATCATGCAAGGTTTGTGTGCAAAATGTGAACAGATATATGATACCAAACTTGACTCAAGACGTGAACCAATCAATGATACCAACCTTGACTCAAGACGTGAAACAATCTAAGATACCAACCTTGACTCAAGACGTGAACCAATCTATGATGCCAACCTTGACTCAAGATGTGAACAATCTATGATACCAACCTTGACTCGAGATGTGAACAATCTATGATACCAACCTTGACTCAAGATGTGAACAATCTATGATACCAACCTTGACTCGAGATGTGAACAATCTATGATACCAACCTTGACTCGAGATGTGAACAATCTGATACCAACCTTGACTCGAGATGTGAACAATCTATGATACCAACCTTGACTCAAGACGTGAACCAATCTATGACATCAACATTGACTCAAGATGTGAACAATCTTTGATACCAACCTTGACTCAAGACGTAAACCAATCTATGATACCAACCTTGACTCAAGACGTGAACCAATCTATGACATCAACATTGACTCAAGATGTGAACAATCTATGATACCAACCTTGACTCAAGATGTGAACAATCTATGATACCAACCTTGACTCAAGATGTGAACAATATATGATACCAACCTTGACTCAAGATGTGAACAATCTATGATACCAACCTTGACTCAAGATGTGAACAATCTATGATACCAACCTTGACTCAAGATGTGAACCAATCTAAGATACCAACCTTGACTCAGGATGTGAACAATCTATGATACCAACCTTGACTTTTCTTTGGTGGATTCCTTTATCGTCTTTCTGCAGAACCACTTTCCTCAACTCCTTGTTCTCCTTCTCTAGTCTCTCCAACATGCGCTGGTACTTCAGCTGGGAACATATCACAGGAAGTGTGTAGTGTATACGGTCAGTGAGTATACATCAATTACCAACACCTCTATTAGTCTAGTACAGGGGTCACCAACACCAGGTCGCCCGTAAGGACCAGATGAGTCGCCCGCTGGCCTGTTCTAAAAATAGCTCAAATAGCAGCACTTACCAGTGAGCTGCCTCTATTTTTCTAATTTCATTTATTTATTAGCAAGCTGGTCTCGCTTTGCTCGACATATTTAATTCTAAGAGAGACAAAACTCAAATAGAATTTGAAAATCCAAGAAAATATTTTAAAGACTTGGTCTTCACTTGTTTAAATACATTTATTGTTTTACTTTGCTTCTTACAACTTTCAGAAAGACAGTTTTAGAGAAAAAATACAACCTTAAAAATGATTTTAGGATTTTTGAACACATAACTTTTTACCTTTTAAATTCCTTCCTCTTCTTTCCTGATAATTTAAATCAATGTTCAAGTATTTTTTTTTTTTTATCGTAAAGAATAATAAATAAATTGTAATTTAATTCTTCATTTTAGCTTCTGTTTTTTCGACGAAGAATATTTGTGAAATATTTCTTCAAACTTATTACGATTAAAATAAAATAAAAATATTCTGGCAAATCTGTAGAATCAAATTTAAATCTTATTTCCAAGTCTTTTGAATTTATTTTAACAAATTTGTTCTGGAAAATCTAGAAGAAATAAGGATTTGTCTTTGTTAGAAATAAAGCTTGGTCCAATTTGTTATACATTCTAACAAAGTGCAGATTGGATTTTAAGCTATTTAAAACATGTCATCAACATTCTAAAATTAATCATAATCAGGAAAACTTACTAATGATGTTCCATAACTTTTTTTTTTTTCAAAAAGATTCGAATTAGCTAGTTTTTCTCTTCTTTTTTTCGGTTGAATTTTGAATTATAAAGAGTCGAAATTGAAGATAAAATATGTTTCAAAATTAAATTTTAATTTTTTTCGTGTTTTCTCCTCTTTTAAACTGTTCAATTAAATGTTTTTTCATCATTTATTCTCTACAAAAAAACCTTCCGTAAAAGGAAAAAAAATGTACGACAGAATGACAGACAGAAATACCTATTTTTATATATATATAGAGAGAGAGACTTATTTATTAAAGGTAAATTGAGCAAATTGGCTATTTCTGGCAATTTATTTAAGTGTGTATCAAACTGGTAGCCCTTCGCATTAATCAGTAGCCAAGAAGTAGCTCTTGCTTTCCAAAAGGTTGGTGACCCCTGGTCTAGTGAGTCTCCACTTATATACAGTGGAACTGGGGCTTGGCGATATATCGAGTTTGTAAGATATATCGATATATTTTTAAACAATATTGATATAATTTATTTCACCTTGAAATGACCAAACAGCGCTTGGCCTAGTGGTTAGAGTGTCCGCCCTGAGATGGGTAGGTCGTGAGTTCAAACCCCGGCCAAGTCATACCAAAGACTATAAAAATGGGAGCCAATACCTTCCTGCTTGGCACTCAGCATCAAGGCTTGGAATTGGGGGTGAAATCACCAAAATGATACCCGAGCGCGGCCACTGCTGCTGCTCACTGCTCCCCTCTCCTCCCAGGGGGTGGAACAAGGAGATTGGTCAAATGCAGGCACTACTGTAACCACTGAGCAGGCTTTTTATATCTTTATATGTATATTTTAATCGTAAATTATATCGAGATGTAAATCGAATATCGAGTTTAAGTAAAAAATATACAGAGATATACTTTTTCGTCCATATCGCCCAGGCCCTAAGTGGAACCATCATTTACCAACACATGTATTTGCAAACTTTTACATGGCGCCTCGTACGTCTCCATGTTCAAAACCCAAGACCAGTGAAGTTGGCACACTGTGTAAATAGTAAATACAAATAGAATACAATCATTTGGAAAACCTTTTCAACTTATATTCAATTGAATAGACTGCAAAGACAAGATATTTCATGTTCACACTGAGAAACCTATTTTTTTTGTGTGTAAATAATCATTAATTTACAATGTAATGGCAGCAACACATTGCAAAAAAGGCATTTTTCCCAGTGTGTTACATGGCCTTTCCTTTTAACAACACTCAGTAAAGGTTTGGGAACTGAGAAGACACATTTTTGAAGTGGAATTCTTTCCCATTCTTGCTTGATGTACAGCTTAAGTTGTTCAACAGTCTCCTGCCTCATATTTTGGCTTTCATTTTGCATTTTCAATGGGAGACAGGTCTGGACTGCAGGCAGGCCAGTCTAGTACCTGTACTCTTTTACTACGAAGCCACGCTGTTGTAACACGTGGCTTGGCATTGTCTTGCTGAAATAAGCAGGGGCGTCCATGATAACGGTGCTCGGATGTCAACATATGTTGCTCCAAAACCTGTATGTACCTTTCAGCATTAATGGTGCCTTCACAGATGTGTAAGTTAGCCATGCCTTGGCCACTAATACACCCCCATACCATCACACATGCTGACTAGAACACTTTGCGCCTATTACAGTCCAGAGGGTCCTTCTTCTCTTTGGTCCGGACGACACGATGTCCACAAAACAATATGAAATGTGGACTCGTCAGACCACAGAACACTTTTCCACTTTGCATCAGTCCATCTTGGATAGGCTCAGGCCCAGCGAAGCCGGCGGCATTTCTGGGTGTTGTTGATAAATGGCTTTGGCTTTGCGTAGTAGAGTTTTAACTTGCACTTACAGATGTAGCGACCGACTGTAGTTACTGACAATGCTTTTCTGAACTGTTCCTGAGCCCATGTAGTGATATCTTTTACACACTGATGTCGCTTTTTGGTGCAGTACCGCCTGAGGGATCGAAAGTCACGGGCCTTGCCGCTTACACGCAGTGATTTCTCCAGATTCTCTGAATATTTTGATGATATTACAGACCATTGATGGCAAAATCCCTAAATTCCTTGTAATAGCTGGTTGAGAAATGTTGTCATTCTTAAACAATTTTCTCAGGCATTTGTTGACAAAGTGGTGACCCTCGCCCTGTGCTTGTTTGTGAATGACTGAGCATTTCATTGAAGCTGCTTCAATAGCCAATCATGGCACCCACTTGTTCCCAATTAGCCTGTTCACTTGTGGGATGTTCCAAATAAGTGTTTGATAAGCTTTCTCAGTCCTTTTTGCCACTTGTGCCAGCTTTCTTAAAACATGTTGCAGGCATCAAATTGCAAATTAACTGATATTTGCACACAAAAAAAAGGTTTACAAGTGTGAACATGAAATATCATGCCTTTGCAGTCTATTCAATTGAATATACGATAAACTTAAAAGGATTTGCAAATCATTGTATTCTGTTTTTATTTACCATTTACACAACGTGACAACTTCACTGCTTTTGGGGTTTGTATATACAGAGGACCCATCATATACAAACATCCCTATTTGCAAACTTTTACATGGACCAACTTTTGCATGGAGCATAGTATGTCTCCATATACACACTATATTGCCAAAAGTATTTGGCCACCCATCCGAATGATGACAATCAGGTGTGCTAATCACTTGGCCCGGCCACAGGTGTATCAAATCAAGCACTTGGGCACGGAGACTGTTTCTACAAACATTTGTGAAAGAATGGGCCGCTCTCAGTGATTTCCAGCGTGGAACTGTCATGGGATGCCACCTGTGCAACAAATCCAGTCGTAAAATTTCCTCGCTCCTAAATATTACAAAGTCAACTGTCGGCTTTATTATAAGAAAATGGAAGAGTTTGGGAACAACAGCAACTCAGCTACCAAGTGGTATGCCATGTAAACTGACAGAAGTCAGCATAGTGCAAAGACTTCCTGCAGTCATTTGCTACAGAGCTCCAAACTTCATGTCACCTTCCAATTAGCCCACATACAGTACGCAGAGAGCTTCATGGAATGGGTTTCCACGGCCGATCAGCTGCATCTAAGCCATACATCACCAAGTCCAATGCAAAGTCTGGGATGCAGTGGTGTAAAGCACGTCCCCACTGGATTCTAGAGCAGTGGCGACGCCTTCTCTGTATTGATGAATCACACTTTTCTACCTGGCAATGATGGACCAGTCTGGCTTTGGAGGTTGCAAAGGGAAAAGTCCATTTCGGACTGCATTATGCCAAGTGTAAAATTTGGTGGAGGAGGAATTATGGTGTGGGGTTGTTTTTCAGGAGTAAAATGAACTTTGAATGCTCCAGGATACCAAAACATTTCGGACAATTCCATGCTCCCAACCTTGTGGGAACAGTTTGGAGCGACCCCTTCCTCTTCCAACATGACTGTGCACAAAGCAAGGTCATGGATAACAGAGTCTGGTGTGGATGAACTTGACTGGCCTGCACAGAGTCCTGACTTGAACCCGATAGAACACCTTTGGGATGAATCAGAACGGAGACTGAGAACCAGGCCTTCTGTGTGACCTCACCAATGCGCTTTTGGAAGAATGGTGGAAAGTTCCTATAAACACACTCTGCAACCTTGTGGACAGCCCTCCCAGAAGAGATGAAGCTGTAATAGCTGCAAAAGGTCATATTGAACCCTATGGGTTAGGAATGGGATGGCACTTCAAGTTCATATGTGAGTCAAGGCACATATGAAGAAATACTTTTGGCAATATAATGTACAGTATATACAGTGGAACCATCATTTACCAACACCTCTTCACTGTTCTAACTATTAATGTAGAACTTGTGAAAATGTTGCAAAGTGCGGCCTTGGGTAAGAATGGTGTATGAACGACATGAACTTTGCTCTGTCATCTCCAACACCTCATTAGTAGCGTGCACAACAGTTACCTTGCTGGGACAGTACCTGAGTACGGAGCAGTTCCTCTTGGAGCTGATCCACTTTTTCCTTATCGGACGACTAAAGAGAGCAGAGAGGAAAGAAGAGCGACAAGTTCCGTGAGCGTTTCTCAGCGGCGCAGGCATGACGTGTCACACGCTACATGCATGACAGACGATCGGATCAGCTTTGAGATGCCAGAGTGCTTCTGAGAGTGGATTGTTCATTCAGGTGTGCAGCAGATTTGTTGGGATTAGCATGGACACACGAGACAGAGATGATTGACAGTCAATGAATGAGATCACAAGCAAGTCCAGAAAGTAGTCCTCACACCATGCTTCCACACTTAGTACCGTAGTACTAGTAGTGCTGAGCAGCAATATCTAAAGGTGGATTCCACTAGTCCTCCAGCTCTCACGGCTGCTGGCCACCGTCTTGCTCAAAGTCTTGTTGTCTACACAACCTTTCAAGGGTACGGCGGATCTAAGCGGGGGCGGGACCTTCACCTTGCGTGTGTGATGAGGGGGGCCGGGGTTGGGAGGCGCAGGTTCTGGCGGACTGGGTGGCGTATAATTGGCCGCGGCCGCCCGCCGGACTTCCTCCTCGTGCTGCTGGATCTGCTGCTGAATAAGAATGAGCTCGCCGAGCAGACCCTGCCGGGGCATGTGATAGTGAGAGAGAGGCACACAAACAACAGGCGGCCCGCCAGGCCCTTGCCGATCACGCGTCAGGCCAGCGGAATCTTGCCACCGTCATCAGTGCACGGCCCAAACTCTGCAGACTGACGGCACAAGAGGCCACTGATACTACAAGCAGCGCCTCTCAGCGGGTGGCAGTCACCTCTGTAGTCGCTGGCCAACAGCATGGTAGCGCTAACACCTCACAAACATTACATACACAACATGTAAGCACTAATATGTTACAAACATTACATACACAACATGTAAGCACTAATACGTTACAAACATTACATACACAACATGTAAGCACTAATACGTTACAAACATTACATACACAACATGTAAGCACTAATACGTTACAAACATTACATACACAACATGTTAGTGTTACTACGTTACAAACATTACATACACAACATGTTAGTGTTACTACGTTACAAACATTACATACACAACATGTTAGTGTTACTACGTTACAAACATTACATACACAACATCTTAGTGCTACTACGTTACAAACATTACATACACAGCATGTTAGCACTAGCAGGTTACAAACATTACATACAAAACATGTTAACACTACTACGTTACAAACATTACATAGACAACACGTTAGCAACACGGATACGTTACAAACATTACATACACAACATGTTAGTAATATTTGAAATGTATCAGTGCTAACAACACATTAGCAGTGCTAATAAATGCAATAGTGCTAACAACTTGTTAGCACTGATAAATTTAAAATATTACTAACATGTTAGCACTGATACATTTGAAATATTACCTACAACACATTAGCACTGATAAATGTTAAATATTACTAACATGTTAGCACTGATACATTTTAGATATTACTAACAACACATTAGCACTGATAAATTTTAAATATTACTAACATGTTAGCACTGATACATTTTAAATATTACTAACAACACATTAGCACTGATACATAATAAATATTACTAACAACACATTACCACTGATAAATGTTAAATAATACTAACATGTGAGCACTGATGCATTTTAAATATTACTAACAACACATTAGCACTGATAAATGTTAATTACTAACATGTTAGCACTGATACATTTGAAATATTACCTACAACACATTAGCACTGATAAATGTTAAATATTACTAACATGTTAGCACTGATACATTTTAGATATTACTAACACATTAGCACTGATAAATTTTAAATATTACTAACATGTTAGCACTGATACATTTTAAATATTACTAACAACACATTAGCACTGATACATAATAAATATTACTAACAACACATTAGCACTGATAAATGTTAAATAATACTAACATGTGAGCACTGATACATTTTAAATATTACTAACAACACATTACATTTCAAGCAACACGTTAGCGCTGATACATTACGTAAACACATGATAGCATGTGAAGGCTGAGGAATGGAGGACATTGAAAGGTGAACCCAGAGCTAAGTCTAAGTAATGTTGTAAACATGGACAAAAGTCTTGGGACACACCTGTGAGGTACAAGAGGATATTGGTGTGCTGCACACTTCTAGTCCAGTGCTACGAAGCACTTGTCTTTTTGTTAGCAGACCAACTCCTGCTCTCAGTTGCTGACTAGGACTAGAACTGCACCATTCTGGCTAAAATCTAAATCATGGGGATTTGTATTTTGTTTTGAATTGAGATGATGATTCTCTGAAACCATTTTTTCTTGGAATGTTGATTCAACCGATGAAGTTTAACCCAAACTTATTGCCATGATTAAAAACTATTGTTATCTACTGGAGTTTGGTGTTAGGACTTCTGTACTTTGTGGTGGCCTTGAAGGATTTGAAAACAGACTGTTGTCATTGGGCTCCGATCCAGAACCAAATGAGAAGTCAACCTTCAGGTGAGGGTCCCACCATCAGCACTAAGGGCGCTTTTGTTCACATTTGTAACTCTATTGCTACTGAAAAGACAAAACATGCACTGTTTGTTATGTCAGGGGGAACTACGTCAGCTGGGATAGGCTCCAGCTTCCCCTGACTCTGAAGCTGTCTAGGCAGGACTCATTTAGTGCTTCAGTGTCCCAAAACATTTGTGCGTCATGTGTTGGACTTCAAACAACGACATGGATGAAAACACGCCACAAGAAGACAAAAGTGAAATGAGTTGGAGTATTTGCTGGAAAAGGACAAAAAGCTGACTGGTGATGAGGTGTAGAAAGCCAACATGACCATATAAGGAGTCAACATGACCATATAAGGAGTGTCAAGTGTGTGGAAACAAATACTGCCGCACAGTGAATACAACCTCCACACCCAGTACTACTATACTCTATATACACTTTTCATTTGTTGACCCTAATGTCTGATTGTGTACATTGTGTAGTGTAACGTGTACAAACCGGTCTGATTGTGTAATTATCATTGTGAAGTGTAATATGTACTAACTAGTCAGATTGTGTACTTTTCATTGTGTGGTGTAACGTGTTTGAACTAGTCTGATTGTGTACTTATCATTGTGGAGTGTAACATGTACTAACTAGTCTGATTGTGTACATTGTGTAGTGTAAAAGGTACAAACTAGTCTGATTGTGTGCTTATCATTGTGTAGTGTAACATGTACTAACTAGTCTGATTGTGTAGATTGTGTAGTGTAAAAGGTACAAACTAGTCTGATTGTGTACTTTTTGTGTGGTGTAACATTTACTAACTGGTCTGATTGTGTACTTTTCATTGTGTGGTGTAACGTGTACAAACTAGTCTGATTGTGTACTTACCATTGTGTAGTTTAACATGTACTAACTAGTCTGATTGTGTACTTTTCATTGTGTGGTGTAACATGTACAAACTATTCTGATTGTGTACTTATCATTGTGTAGTGTAACGTGTACGAACTAGTCTGATTGTGTACTTATCATTGTGTAGTGTAACATGTACTAACTAGTCTGATTGTGTACTTATCATTGTGTGGTGTAAAGTGTACAAACTAGTCTGATTGTGTACTTATCATTGTGTAGTGTAACATGTACTAACTAGTCTGATTGTGTACTTATCATTGTGTAGTGTAAAGTGTACAAACTAGTCTGATTGTGTACTTATCATTGTGTAGTGTGAAGTGTACAAACCAGTCTGATTGTGTACTTATCATTGTGTAGTGTAACATGTACAGTACAAAGTAGTCTGATTGTGTACTTATCATTTTGCAGTGTAACGTGTACAAACTAGTCTGATTGTGTCCTTTTCATTGTGTAGTGCAAAGACTACAAACTAGTCTGATTGTGTACTTATCATTGTGTAGTGTAACATGTACTAACTAGTCTGATTGTGTACTTATCATTGTGTAGTGTAACGTGTACGAACTAGTCTGATTGTGTACTTATCATTGTGTAGTGTAATATGTACAAACTAGTCTGATTGTGTACTTATCATTGTGTAGTGTAATATGTACAAACTAGTCTGATTGTGTACTTATCATTGTGTAGTGTAACGTGTACGAACTAGTCTGATTGTGTACTTATCATTGTGTAGTGTAACATGTACAGTACAAACTAGTCTGATTGTGTACTTATCATTGTGTAGTGTAAAGTGTACAAACTAGTCTGATTGTGTACTTATTATTGTGTAGTGTAACATGTACTAACTAGTCTGATTGTGTACTTATCATTGTGTAGTGTAACATGTACAGTACAAACTAGTCTGACTGTGTACTTATCATTTTGCAGTGTAACGTGTACAAACTAGTCTGATTGTGTCCATTTCATTGTGTAGTGTAATATGTACAAACTAGTCTGTGTGCATTGTGTAGTGCAAAGACTACAAACTAGTCTGATTGTTTACTTATCATTGTGTAGTGTAACATGTACTAACCAGTCTGATTGTTAACTTATCATTGTGTAGTGTAACATGTACTAACTAGTCTGATTGTTTACTTATCATTGTGTAGTGTAACATGTACTAACTAGTCTGATTGTGTAGATTGTGTGGTGTAACATGTACTAACTAGTCTGATTGTGTGGTGTAACATGTACTAACTAGTCTGATTGTGTAGATTGTGTGGTGTAACATGTACTAACTAGTCTGATTGTGTACATTGTGTGGTGTAACATGTACTAACTAGTCTGATTGTGTGGCGTAACATGTACTAAGTGTTGTTGTTACAAGAACATGCTCAGCCTGCTCTCAAGTCAACCAGGAAGTGATTCCTGGCCACACCTTGATGACATCATCAGTGTTGGACTGTTAGTTGTCTGCTAACTTAGACTAGTTGGAGATGTCCCCATTCACAACAGCAGATATCAAATAAACGTGGAAATGTTTGTCAGCATTTTTTCTATATAAATGTGGATTTATGAAAGTAAAACCTACTTTTTCTAATTGGCTTGATGGTTTAAAATGATCAATTAAATCTTGGAAAATGATTAAAAGTACACAAGTCCTTAAATTGATACCTTTATTGAAAACATGTAAAGTGATTTAAATTACTTTTTGAGTTGTGTATTTTATCATGGTTTTTTTATTATTATTATATGTAATACTCTATTTTATTTGCTTTTATTTTCTTTCCTTGACATGTTTGTTAAAGTCATAATTTGCTCAACCTGATGTGTAAATTATTGAATAAGTTGAAAGTGCCTGGACTTTTATGCACATTGTGGATATGTTTGTTGTTCAAAAAAATAATAATAATAATTTAAATAAAACTTAAACTAGGTTTACACTGCAGGACAAAGTGACACAAATGGCATTTTTTCCAAAATCATTTTTTTCCAACTTACTGTTTAGTTTAAAAGTAAACGTGATCTTTATCACGAGACTAATTTGATCATATCTATCTAATGACAAACTTAATAAGTCTTCGGGTGTCATGAATCAGATATACATTTTTGATAATAGTTTCAATATAGAAAAAATTGTTTTCCACTCTCCTGCTCATTACACTGACTTGTTTGAGTATTGATAGGACTTGCATGAAGGAGAAGTATGTCTGTAGACACGGTAATAGACTACTGCATCATCTTTGGCATGAAGGTGGTGTACTTGCCTTCTTGTACTGCTTGTCATCCTGTGAGGCTGCAGTGGAGGAGTCGGTAGCTTTGAGTGGAGCATCCCCAGAAGGTTCTAGCAGAGACACAGCAGGGGGTCAACAACACATCTGCTCAAATGTCACATGATCATGTCAAACACCTGTCCCGATCAAACGCTGCACTTCCATAGGACGCTCATTATTACCTCCGCCAAGGGTTGAGTAATCCTTGTTAGTCAGCTACACAACGCAAAAAGTTAAGGACTGATGCTCATGAAACTTTCAGAAACAGTCAGAAATGGGACAAAGATCACTTATTGTATTATTAAGTGTACAAATGTGTTGAGGATCACACATTAACTTTGTTCTGACACTGCTGTGTGATTTTCAGAAGCAGCCACTGCTCGTTAAGAAGAGCACTATGACTATCGCCTATCTACAGCGGTCTGAATACTCGTTAAGTAACGCCATCCTCACTATTCTTATGCTCTGGCGGACCAGGTGAAAGTCTGCGGGTATTCATTCACCTTGTACTGCATAATGTACACGCTGTAGTACTTTGACTGAGCTGTACACGCCATCTGTGGAGTACTCATCAAGTATCTCAGCTGACACACTACTGTGTTGTGCCAGAGTGGGTTTATGCATCATTGGGAAGCCGAGGGAGATTGGAAGGTGTTGATAAAACATACAGAACAAGGAGAGAGAGAGGGCGGAAGTCAAAGGAGACAGTAAAGGTTAAAGGTCACAGTGGGTTGAAGAGCAAAACATTTGGGAGCTGCTGAACTGAAACACTCATACATTACAATGATACATTATACACACACATATATATATATATTATATATATAGATATACAGTATATCTACATACAGATATACATATACAAGTGTGTATATATTTACTTATTATGTCATTCATTTCAGTTTGTTCGATGGTGTTGTTGTAGTCAGGAAGTAGTCTTTGCCATTAGGTTGAATGTGCCTACAAAGTATTTGCACTGTAAGTGTTGCAGTTCTTACACAGCAGAAGTTTGACTGTATCTTATTGATACAGATACTTATTGATTGATTGATAGTTTTGGAGGTGTCGAAAGGCCCACGTAAAGTCACTAATCAGCAGCATGTATTTGCCATATGAGCATGTTTTGATGTTTTGTTTTATTTTATGTTGGTAAGTTATATTGACACACTTCACGTCAGACGTGTGATTGTCAAGAAGAGATGGTGACAGTGTGGTGATGAAGTGAGGGTGTCATTAAAGTGTTGGTGTACACACCTAACAACAGATGCAGACCAGAAGCTCCTTTGACTTCACTACCCAAACTCAAACCTGCAAAAAGCATGGAGGAGCACAGAAGGGGGGGAGGGGTTGGCATGAAAACAGCAAAAACAACTGAATCAATGAAAAAAGACAGAAGCAGAGGGATGATGGTGATCAAAGAAAGCAAAGTGACGTGCAAAATGAATCAGATGTGATACAGTAAACATCAGCATGATAATTATTTTCAACAGGAAGTGTGTGTGTGTGTGTCTACTTTTACACAGCATGAGAGTTTTATCTAATTACTCAAGTCATCCACTATTTGGCTGAAACCATTGTTAAAAAACAGGCTTTTCTACACATTTTAAAATAAAGAATAGAGCTCCATCCATCCATTTTTTACCGCTTGTCCCTTTCAGGGTCGCGGGGAAGGAGCTTATCCCAGTTCTGTCAGACTAATTAGTTTTATATGTATATATATATATATATATATATATATATATACTTTTTTTTTTTTTTACATCAGTGTTTTTCAACCTTTTTGGAGCGAAGGCATATTTTTGTTCATTGAAAAATGCGGAGGCACACCACCAGCAGAAAACATTAAAAATGTAAAGTAAAAAGTCATTGTTGCAATGGTTGGAAATGAATTCAAACCATAACCAACCATGCATCACTATAGCTCTTGTCTCAAAGTAAGTGTCACGACCTGTCACTTCACGCCGTGACTTATTTGGAGTTTTTTGCTGTTTTCCCATTCTTCTATTTTGGTGGCTTTTCCTGTGGCAGTTTCATGTCTTCCTTTGAGCCCTATTCCCTGCACCTGCTTTGTTTTAGCAAACAAGACTATTTCAGTTGTGCAGACGTTATCCTTCTTTGTGTGGAAATTGTTGATTGTCATGTCATTTACAGATGTACTTTGTGGACGCCGTCTACTCCACATGCTGTAAGTCTTTGCTGTTGTCCAGCATTCTGTTTTTTTTTACTTTGTAGCTAGTTTAGTTTTAGTTTCGTTTTCCATAGCCATCCCTAAACTTCAATGCATGTTTTAGGGGCACTCACCTTTTTTATATTTTCGGTTTAAGCATTGGATACGATGTTTACAAAGCAACTAGTAACCTGCTGCTACCTACTGATATGGAAGAGTATTACACGGTTACACTGCCAAGCTCTAGACAGCACCGACACTCAATTTGCAGATTATAATTACTGGTCTGCATAAAATATTTTCAACCGAAATAGGTGAAATTACATAATCTCTCACGGCACACTAGGCACAGTGGTTGAAAAACACTGTATTACATTACACATGCAGTTGCAAGAAAAAGTATGGAGGATTACTTATCAAGAGACAAGTAATCAATAGACAATAGACAAACACATCCATCCATTTTCTACCACTTGTCCCTTTTGGGGTCGCAGAGGGTGCCGGAGCCTATCTCAGCTGCATTACAGTCTGATTAAACTAAAAACGACACATAAAATATATTTGTTCGTCTTGGTATTGAACACAACATGTAAACATTGACAGTGCAAGGTGTAAAACGTAAAAAGTATGTAACCCTAGGATTTATTAAGTGGTTGAGCCTCCTTTGGCAGACATAACCTCAACCAAACAGTTCATGTAGTTGCAGATCAGACCTGACAACGGTCAGGAGGACTTTTGGACCACTCCTCTTCACTTAAGTGTTTCGGTGCAGCAATTTGTCTGGTGTGAATCACTCTCTTGAGGTCATGCCACAGCATCTCAATGGGGTTGAGGTCAGGACTCTTGTCCTATTGCGTCAGCCATCCTCTGTTGACCTTCAGTGGGCGGACAGACGGTCTTAAGTTTTCCTGCAAAATGTCTTGATGAACTTAGGAATTCATTTGTCCATCGATGAAAGCAATCCATCCAGGTCATGAGGCAGCAAAGCAGCCCCAAACCATGATGCCACCTCCACCATATTTCACATTTGGAAAGAGGTTTTAATGTTGGTGTGTATTTTTCCTCCATACATATTGCTCAGTGTTCCTTCTAAACAACTCCTTTTTGGTTCCGTCTGTCCACAGAATATGTTGACAGTAGTGCTGTGGAACATCCAGTCGGTTCCTCCGCGGTGTCCTACCATGAACTCCATTCGTGTTCAATGTTTTACGTATTGTAGATTGGTCAACAACAATGTCAGCATGTGCCAGAGACTTCTGTAGGTCTTTAGCTGACACTCCAGGATGTTTACGTGTCCATTTGTACGTGCGATATTAGTTTAAGCAGGTTGTGTTTGTCCATTGTTGTGACTTTGATGAATACCAAAACACATTTTTGTCACCAATGTATGCAGAAATCACAGTCTTCCCAAGGGGTTCACATACTTTTCCTTGCAAATGTATATGTGTGGGTGTGTGAATATGTTTTTGTTTGTTTGTGTGTGTTGTTATACACCAGGGGTCACCAACTTTTTTGAAAGCAAGAGCTACTTCCTGGGTACTGATTAATGCGAAGGGCTACCAGTTTGATACACTTAAATAAATTGCCAGAAATAGACAATTTGCTCAATTTACCTTTAACTCTATGTTATTATTAATAATTAATTATATTTATCTTTGTGGAAACACTGATCATCTTAATAATAAATAACACAATAAATATATATAGAAACAGATAAATATTTGTATAAATATATTTCGACTCTTTAAAATTCAAAATTCAACCGAAAAAAAGAAGAGAAAAACTAGCTAATTCGAACCTTTTTGAAAAAATTAAAAAAATAATTTATGGAACATCATTAGTAATTTTTCCTGATTAAGATTAATTTAAGAATTTTGAAGACATGTTTTAAATAGGTTAAAATCCAATCTGCACTTTGTTAGAATATATAACATATTGGACCAAGCTACATTTCTAACAAAGACAAATATTTTTATTTTCATTTTAATCATAATAAGTTTGAAGAAATATTTCACAAATATTCTACGTCAAAAAAACAGAAGCTATAATGAAGAATTAAATTAAAATGTATTTATTATTCTTTACAATAAAACAAATACATTTACTTGAACATTGATTTAAATTGTCAGGAAAGAAGAGGAATGAATTTAAAAGGTTAAAAGGTATATGTGTTTAAAAATCCTAAAATCATTTTAAGGTTGTATTTTTTCTCTAAAATTGTCTTTCTAAAAATTATAAGAAGCAAAGTAAAAAAAAAAAAAAAAAAATGAATTCATTTAAACAAGTGAAGACCAAGTCTTTAAAATATTTTGTTGGATTTTCAAATTCTATTTGAGTTCATCTCTCTTAGAATTGAAAATGTCGAGCAAAGCGAGACCAGCTGGCTAGTTAATAAATACAATTTCAAAAATAGAGGCAGCTCACTGGTAAGTGCTGCTATTTGAGCTATTTTTAGAACAGGCCAGCGGGCGACTCATCTGGTCCTTACGGGCGACCTGGTGCCCGCGGGCACTGCGTTGGTGAGCCCTGCTATACACAGTGTCAGGTCACTAAGTATTAAAGTAGTGCTTGTTCCAGCATGAAGGTTCCAAAGTAACTACTGAAAAGACTTGATAATAATATTCGATCATATTGGTTTTGTTTACTCACCAGAGGTCAGGAGGCTTTTGAGGAAAGTGAAGTTCTCTCCTATCTTCTCAAAGTCAGGGAGTAGTTTGGCTAATTCCTCCATCTCTGGTAGCGCTTTGACCACTTTCTCTGTGGACAAACAGCAAGTTGGAAGGAGCGACTCACCAAGTTCTATTTGTTCACCGAGTTCCCACCCTGGTAGCCCGAGTGACTCACCCAGGTCTAGTTGTTCACTGAGTTCCCACAAGAAGTCCGGAAGCATCCAGTCGTACTGGCTGAAGTCCGGCATCAGGTCCTTCCACTGGTCGTAGGTCTGAAAGGAGTCCGGAAGAAGTTAGTTGACACCAAGACTGACTCCACATCTAAAGTCAAGACAGGATGGTGATACTCTTAAAGATGTCTTCTTACATATTACAATTCTGTGTGATTGATGCTTTATTCAAATAGGGATTAGAGGTAGTCAAATAGTCTGATAGCAGGCCGATACAGATAGTGATTAGAGGTAGTCAAAAAGTCTGATAATGGGCCGATACAGATAGTGATTAGAGGTAGTCAAAAAGTCTGATAATGGGCCGATACAGATAGTGATTAGAGGTAGTCAAAAAGTCTGATAACGGACTGATAGAGATAGCCATTAGAGATAGTCAAAAAGTCTGCTAACAGACCGATACAGATAGCGATTAGAAATGGTCAAAAAGTCTGCTAACAGACCGATACAAATAGTGATTAGAGGTAGTCAAAAAGTATGGTAATGGGTCGATACAGATTGCGATTAGAGGTAATGAAAAAGTCTGATAACAGGGCGATGCAGATAGCATTTAAAGGTAGTCAAAAAGTCTGATAACGGGCCGATACAAATAGAGGTGGTCAAAAAGTCTGATAACAGGCCGATACAGGTAGCGATTAGAGGTAGTCAACGAGTCTGATAACGTACTGATACAGATAGCGATTAGAGATAGTCAAAAAGTCTGCTGACAGACCGATTCAGTTAGCGATTAGAAGTAATCAAAAAGTCTGATAACGGACCAATACAGATAGCGATTAGAGATAGTCAAAAAGTCTGATAACGGGCCGATACAGATTGCGATTAGAGGTAGTCAAATAGTCTGATAGCAGGCCGATACAGATAGTGATTAGAGGTAGTCAAATAGTCTGATAGCAGGCCGATACAGATAGTGATTAGAGGTAGTCAAAAAGTCTGATAACGGACTGCTAGAGATAGCCATTAGAGATAGTCAAAAAGTCTGCTAACAGATCGATACAGATAGCGATTAGAAATAGTCAAAAAGTCTGATAACGGACTGATACAGATAGCGATTAGGCATAGTCAAAAAGTCTGCTAACAGACTGATACGGATAGTGATTAGAGGTAGTCAAAAAGTCTGGTAACGGGTCGATACAGATTGCGATTAGAGGTGGTGAAAAAGTCAGATAACAGGCCGATGCAGATAGCAATTAAAGGTAGTCAAAAAGTCTGATAACGGGCCGATACAAATAGCGATTAGAGGTGGTCAAAAAGTCTGATAACAGGCCGATACAGGTAGCGATTAGAGGTAGTCAAAAAGTCTGATAACGTACTGATACAGATAGCGATTAGAGATAGTCAAAAAGTCTGCTAACAGACCGATTCAGGTAGCGATTAGAAGTAATCAAAAAGTCTGATAACGGACCGGTACATATAGCGATTAGAGATAGTCAAAAAGTCTGATAACGGGCCGATACAGATAGCGATTAGAGATGGTCAAAAAGGCTGATAATGGGCAGATACATGGTTTGGATAGGTTGAAAAACGTGGAAATGGTAGAAATTTGAAAAATGGCCAATTCATTTCGAATGGGAGAAATGTCCCAGAAATTTATTCTGGGAATTCTGGGAATTTTTTTAATTTGTCAAAGCAAAGGCTGCAATTCCAGAATAGGTTGAAAAGTTTGAATTTGGAATGTTTGAATCGGGTGAAAAATGTGGAAGGTAGAACACACCAAAATCTGGAGAAGAAAAAAAAGTTGAATAATAATAAATAGATGAATTTTGGTGAAGAAAATCATTATTATTGTGTGAATGCTTGGTCGCATTCACACAATAATAATAATAACAATAATAAATTGATTAATTTTGGTGTAGAAAACCATATGTGTGATTGCTTTGGCGCATTCACACAATAATTATAATAATAATAATAATAATAATAATAATAATAATAAAGGGATGAATGTGAATGTTTTGGAGCATTCACACAATCATAATAATGATAATAATAAATAAATGAATGTTGGTGTATAAAACCAACTGTGTGAATGCTTTGGAACATTCACACAGTAATATTTCTGTAGGAATACATTAAATGCAAAGTAAATTACAGTTTCACCACTTTAGTCATAATCTTTGCGCTGAAGAAACTTCTCTGCAGACTTTTTCTGTTAGTTTGCTGTTGTCATTACTGCCATGAGTGGTGGACGAGTGTACTGCAGCTGAGTACTGCAGCTGACAAACACATGTGTTTAGACAAAGGTGTGTGCTGCGCACCTTCTTGGCGGTGTAGCCTCCACCCACGGCGCTGCCCAGCACGATGTAGCGCAGCTTCAGCAGCTTGGCAGCCAGTCGGCC
Organism: Nerophis ophidion; assembly: GCF_033978795.1. Lineage (NCBI taxonomy): Eukaryota > Metazoa > Chordata > Actinopteri > Syngnathiformes > Syngnathidae > Nerophis > Nerophis ophidion. The sequence goes on from NC_084632.1 coordinate 43,427,163, forward strand.
CACCCAGAAGTCACGCTGCTGATGATGCTGATGCTGCTGGCCGCGGGCCCTCGGGGGCCTCACGGGCAAACGTGACAGGGAGGTGAAGTGCCGATGAGGAGGTCGCTGAGAGTTGCTGTTGCCATGGTAACGGTGGTGGATGGTCCGGTACAGAGGATACAGCTTCTGAAGAGGGACCCGGAACCTGAGGCCCGTCCTGCTGGGGACCACAATCCTGCACGCCATGCTGACAAAATGCAGGATTTCAAACATCTCCTATGAAACTACAGTACTAGTACTTCATCAAGGTGTACAGTAATAGTACCTCATCAAGGTGTACAGTAATAGTACCTCATCAAAGTGTATGGTACTAGTACTTCATCAAGGTGTACAGTAATAGTACCTCATCAAGGTGTGCAGTACTAGTACCTTATCGAGGTCTACAGTAATAGTACCTCATCAACGTGTACAGTACTAGTACCTCATCAAGGTGTGCAGTACCTCATCAAAGTGTATGGTACTAGTACTTCATCAATGTGTACAGTACTAGTACCTCATCAAGGCGTACAGTAATAGTACCTCATCAAGGTGTGCAGTACTAGTACCTCATCAAGGTGTGCAGTAATAGTACCTCATCAACGTGTACAGTACTAGTACCTCATCAAGGTGTGCAGTACCTCATCAAAGTGTATGGTACTAGTACTTCATCAATGTGTACAGTACTAGTACCTCATCAATGTGTACAGTACTAGTACCTCATCAAGGCGTACAATACTAGTACCTCATCAAGGTGTACAGTACTATTACCTCATCAAGGCCTACAGTACCCGTACCTCATCAAGGCGTACAGTACTAGTACCTCATCAAGGTGTACAGTACTAGTACCTCATCAAGGCGTACAGTACTAGTACCTCATCAAGGCGTACAGTACTAGTACCTCATCAAGGTGTGCAGTACCTCATCAAAGTGTGCGGTACTAGTACCTCATCAAAGTGTGCGGTACTAGTACCTCATCAAAGTGTACGGTACTAGTACCTCATCAAGGTGTAGTACTAGTACCTCATCAAGGTGTAGTACTAGTACCTCATCAAGGTGTGCAGTACCTCATCAAAGTGTATGGTACTAGTACCTCATCAAGGTGTACAGTACCAGTACCTCATCAAGATGTACCACAAATTGAACAATGATTGTACAGTACTAGTACGTCATCAAAGTGTATGGTACTAGTACCTCATCAAGGTGTACAGTACCAGTACCTCATCAAGATGTACCACAAATTGAACAATGATTGTACGGTACTAGTACCTCATCAAGGTGTACTACACATATGACAGTGATTGTACAGTACCAGTACCTCATCAAGATGTACCACACATTGAACAATGATTGTACAGTACTAGTACCTCATCAAAGTGTACTACACATATGACAGTGATTGTACAGTACTAGTACCTCATCAAGATGTACTACACATTGAACAATGATTGTACGGTACTAGTACCTCATCAAGGTGTACTACACATATGACTGTGATTGTACAGTACTAGTACCTCATCAAGATGTACTACACATTGAACAATGATTGTACGGTACTAGTACCTTATCAAAGTGTACTACACATATGACAGTGATGGTACAGTAACAGACGGAAACACCTCCTAGGTAACACATGAGCCAATCACCACGCCCCTACGCCTGCCTGTACCTACCCACTCTGTGCCCTATATAAACCATTGTATGTGAATGCTTCCATTAAAATCTCCTGATGATTGAGGGAAGCCGTCATGAAACACTTCTGTAGAGATGAAGTAGTCTTGTGATTTTTCCATACATACATACATACACACATATATATATATATATATATATATATACATATACATATATATATATATATACATATATATATATACATATATATATATATATATATATATATATATATATATATATATATATATATATATATATATATATATATATATATATATATATATATATATATATATATATATATATATATATATATATATATATATATATATATATATATATATACAGTTGTGCTCATAAGTTGACATACCCTGGGAGAATGTATAATTTCTTGGGCATTCTTCAGAGAATATGAATGATAAAATGATAACACAAAAAACATTCTTCCACTTATGCTTAATGGTTGTGGGTCATGACCGAAAGGATAAGATCACGGGTACAAGCGGCCGAAATGAGTTTCCTCACCGTGTGGCGGGGCTCTCCCTTAGAGATAGGGTGAGAAGCTCTGCCATCCGGGAGGAACTCAAAGTAAAGCCGCTGCTCCTCCACATCGAGAGGAGCCAGATGAGGTGGTTCGGGCATCTGGTCAGGATGCCACCCGAACGCCTCCCTAGGGAGGTGTTTAGGGCACGTCCAACCGGTAGGAGGCCACGGGGAAGACCCAGGACACGTTGGGAAGACTATGTCTCCCGGCTGGCCTGGGAACGCCTCGGGATCCCCCGGGAAGAGCTAGACGAAGTGGCTGGGGAGAGGGAAGTCTGGGTTTCCCTGCTTAGGCTGTTGCCCCCGCGACCCGACCTCGGATAAGCGGAAGATGATGGATGGATGGATGGTTGTGTGAAGCTGTTTATTGGCAAACAACTGTGTTTACTCTTTTCACAACATATCCACAACTACCACAAAAGACTTCAGGCTGTCATTGATGTTAAAGGGGGGCAATACACAGTATTAACAACTGGGGTATGTAAACTTTTGATCGGAGTCATTTGGGTACTTTCTTCTTTCATTTTGATTTGAAGAGTGAACACAGTTGTTATATATATATATATATATATATATATATATATATATATATATATATATATATATATATATATATATATATACATATATACACACTAGTGATGGGTCCGGCAACACCAATGCATTGGCACATGCCTCAAGCTCATAGTAACACATCATAAACACGACAGAACAAACACCCAGAATCCCATGTATCCCTGACTCTTCCGGGCTACATTATACACCCAGCTACCCCCCCCCCTCCCACCCCCACCCCTTCGTGCATTGGTTGATGTGGGCGGGGTTGCGGGGGGTGGGGTGTATAATGTAGCCCGGAAGAGTCAGGGATACATGGGATTCTGGGTATTTGTTCTGTCGTTTTTATGTTGTGTTATAGTTCGGATGTTCTCCCGAAACGTGTTTGTCATTCTAGTTTGGTGTGGGTTCACAGTGTGGCACATATTTGTAACAGTGTTAAAGTTGTTTATTCGGCCACCCTCAGTGTGACCTGTATGCGTTCAGATAGAGGACGCATTTCACCACGCAGGTAGCATGGTGAAAATCCTGGTGCGATGATATGTAGAAAGGGTGTTCGAGGCGGCATGTCCTCAACTTTGATGTTTGGGTGAAAATCGAAAAATGTTTACCCAGGAGATTTCTGATAGAGACACTGAAATTTGGAAATCTACCGGACTTCTCCGGGCGGTCGGCAAGTATGCGGCTGAGCCACACCAGAGTGGTCAAAAAGTCACATATATATTTATGTGGCTTTTTGTACACAGGGGCCGCGGATTGACAACCCCTGATTATATATATATATATATATATATATATATATATATATATATAGACACACATATGTATGTGTATATATTTATATATTTACTTATTATATCGTTCATTTCAGTTTGTCCTCGGGGTGTTGTTAAAGTCAGGAAGTAGTCTTTGCCATTATGTTGAATGTAATGCTTGTTTACTAAAAATGTTTACTAACAAGTGCTTATATTCAGAGTCCGTGTACAAAGTAGAAGTATGATGAACATGTTATTGAAGGTAATGTTTGTTTACTAACAATGTTTACTAACAACGTGTACAAAATAGAAGTATGAACATGTTATTGAAGGTGTACAAAGTAGAAGTATGAACATGTTATTGAAGGTGTACAAAGTAGAAGTATGATGAACATGTTATTGAAGGTGTACAAGGTAGAAGTATGATGAACATGTTATTGAAGGTAATGTTTGTTTACTAACAATGTTTACTAACAACGTGTACAAAATAGAAGTATGAACATGTTATTGAAGGTGTACAAAGTAGAAGTATGAACATGTTATTGAAGGTGTACAAAGTAGAAGTATGATGAACATGTTATTGAAGGTATTGTTTGTTTACTAACAATGTTTACTAACAACGTGTACAAAATAGAAGTATGAACATGTTATTGAAGGTGTACAAAGTAGAAGTATGATGAACATGTTATTGAAGGTGTACAAAGTAGAAGTATGATGAACATGTTATTGAAGGTGTACAAAGTAGAAGTATGATGAACATGTTATTGAAGGTGTACAAAGTAGAAGTATGATGAAGATGTTATTGAAGGTGTACAAAGTAGAAGTATGAACATGTTATTGAAGGTGTACAAAGTAGAAGTATGATGAACATGTTATTGAAGGTGTACAAAGTAGAAGTATGAACATGTTATTGAAGGTGTACAAAGTAGAAGTATGATGAACATGTTATTGAAGGTGTACAAAGTAGAAGTATGATGAACATGTTATTGAAGGTGTACAAAGTAGAAGTATGAACATGTTATTGAAGGTGTACAAAGTAGAAGTATGATCAACATGTTATTGAAGGTGTACAAAGTAGAAGTATGAACATGTTATTGAAGGTGTACAAAGTAGAAGTATGATCAACATGTTATTGAAGGTGTACAAAGTAGAAGTATGAACATGTTATTGAAGGTGTACAAAGTAGAAGTATGATGAACATGTTATTGAAGGTGTACAAAGTAGAAGTATGATGAACATGTTATTGAAGGTGTACAAAGTAGAAGTATGATGAACATGTTATTGAAGGTGTACAAAGTAGAAGTATGAACATGTTATTGAAGGTGTACAAAGTACAAGTATGATGAACATGTTATTGAAGGTGTACAAAGTACAAGTATGATGAACATGTTATTGAAGGTGTACAAAGTAGAAGTATGATGAACATGTTATTGAAGGTGTACAAAGTAGAAGTATGATGAACATGTTATTGAAGGTGTACAAAGTAGAAGTATGATGAACATGTTATTGAAGGTGTACAAAGTAGAAGTATGATGAACATGTTATTGAAGGTGTACAAAGTAGAAGTATGATGAACATGTTATTGAAGGTGTACAAAGTAGAAGTATGAACATGTTATTGAAGGTGTACAAAGTACAAGTATGATGAACATGTTATTGAAGGTGTACAAAGTACAAGTATGATGAACATGTTATTGAAGGTGTACAAAGTAGAAGTATGATGAACATGTTATTGAAGGTGTACAAAGTAGAAGTATGATGAACATGTTATTGAAGGTGTACAAAGTAGAAGTATGATGAAGATGTTATTGAAGGTGTACAAAGTAGAAGTATGATGAAGATGTTATTGAAGGCGTACAAAGTAGAAGTATGATGAACATGTTATTGAAGGTGTACAAAGTAGAAGTATGATGAAGATGTTATTGAAGGCGTACAAAGTAGAAGTATGATGAACATGTTATTGAAGGTGTACAAAGTAGAAGTATGATGAACATGTTATTGAAGGTGTACAAAGTAGAAGTATGATGAAGATGTTATTGAAGGCGTACAAAGTAGAAGTATGATGAACATGTTATTGAAGGTGTACAAAGTAGAAGTATGATGAACATGTTATTGAAGGTGTACAAAGTACAAGTATGATGAACATGTTATTGAAGGTGTACAAAGTAGAAGTATGATGAACATGTTATTGAAGGTAATGTTTGTTTACTAATAAGATTTAATAGCTAGCTAGCTGCTACGTGGAAGAGCTAACGCAAATGTCACCGACACGAGGCAAACTTTACAACATATTTTACACATTTCAGGATTATTTCAACGACATTTTTGGATTCGGACGCAGACTTTTAAAGAAGATAGTTTGTCTCCTCTCACAAAGTGACAGGCGGCTAAGCTAAGGCGGCTAAGGCTAACAGACAAGCTTATATTACTAACCAAGCTTTAGAATTAAAAGGCAGACTCACCATTTGCCTTTAGTGGCGACACGCAACATTGTGCTGATGTCTACAGCGGCCTGGAAAGTGTCTTTAGGCTTCAAACATGAAACATCTTTATCCTCCCGGCGGGCTAAAGGACACGGCGAGACTGACAGACCACTTCCGGTGAGGCGGTGCTACCTGCAAATGGCCACTGACGGAAACATGCTGGCGTCAACTTCCTGCCGTCCTTTTTTACTAAAACCAATTAAATATTTACACTGCAAGACATCAATAATAATCAACATCTGACAGTTTAAAGCAGGGGTCACCAAGCTTTTTGAAAGCAAGAGCTACTTCTTGGGTACTGATTCATGCCAAGGGCTACCAGTTTGATACACACTTAAATACATTGCCAAAAATAGCCAATTTGCTCATTTTACCTTTAATAAATAAATATATATATATATATATATATATATATATATATATATATATATATATAAAATGGGTATTTCCGTCCTGCATTCCGTCATACATTTTTTTCCTTTTATGGATGTTTTTTTGTAGAGAATAAATGATGAAAAAAAACACTTAATTGAACAGTTTAAAGAGAAAACCCCCCAAAAATAAAAATGTAATTTTGAAACATAGTTTATCTTCATTTTCGACTCTTTAAAATTCAAAATTCAACCGAAAAAAATGAATTAAAAAACTAGCTAATTGGAATCTTTTTGAAAAAATTTAAAAACGAATTTATGGAATATCATTAGTCATTTTTCCTGATTAAGATTCATTTTAGAATGTTGATGACATGTTTTAAATAGGTTAAAATCCAATCTGCACTTTGTTAGAATATATAACAAATTGGAGCAAGCTATATTTCTAACAAAGACAAATCATTATTTATTTTAGATTTCCCAGAACAAAAATATTAAAATAAATTCAAAAGACTTTGGAATAAGATTTCAATTTGATTTTACAGATTTTATAGATTTGCCAAAATAATTTTTTTTTAATTTTAATCATAATAAGCTTGAATAAAAATTTCACAAATATTCTTCGTCAAAAAAAACAGAAGCTAAAATAAAGAATTAGATTAAAATGTTTTGATTATTCTTTACAATAAAAAAAAAATACTTGAAAATTGATTTAAATTGTCAGGAAAGAAGAGGAAGGAATTTAAAAAGTAAAAAGGTATATGTGTTTAAAAATCCTAAAATTATTTTTAGGTTGTATTTGTTCTCTAAAATTGTCTTTCTGAAAGTTATAAGAAGCAAAGAAAAAAATTAATGAATTTATTTAAACAAGTGAAGACCAAGTCTTTATAATATTTTTGGGGATTTTCAAATTCTATTTGAGTTTTGTCTCTCTTAGAATTAAAAATATCCAGCAAAGCGAGACCAGCTTGCTAGTAAATAAATACAATTTAAAAAATAGAGGCAGCTCACTGGTAAGTGTTGCTATTTGAGCTATTTTTAGAACAGGCCCGCGGGCGACTCATCTGGTCCTTACAGGCACCGCGTTGGTGACCCCTGGGTTAAATATACTTTTTAACCCAAAATAATCCTAAAATAAATACAATTTATGCACATACTGACCGTTTTCCACTTTAATTTTTATGAATTTGATCAAATAATATTTACTACAAATAAGCTCTTAAGGCTCAAGCTGTTTGTTTACATGCTTTTTTTTTATTTCACTTTGCTTATTGGACCCTAATTAGAATAAAAACTAAGAAACGTCTTTTGACATGATGCACTTAGTCCAGGGGTGTCCAAACTTTTTCCACTGAGGGCCGCACACTGAAAAATCAAAACAAGCAGGGACCATTTTCATATTTTTTTTATTTTAAAAACCAATACAATATATGTATAAAAAATATACATTCAGGCCTCCACTCAGATATGATCCCGGGGACCCCAAAGGGTTTTGGTCCATAAAATATATAAAATGTGTCATTATTCAGTATTATTATTTTCATTATTATTGAAGTTTTAAATCTTGAGATCAACATTAGGAAAAAAATGGAAAAAACACAAAATATGTTATATTTTCACCCAATAACTTTTTTAGGTGGAATATTTCAGATTATATAATAATTGGAGCTTTAAGTTTGGATTTTGATTCATTATTATTTTTGGAGCTATGACACTTAAAAACAAGTCACACTAAAAAAATTGGGGATCCAAAAGTGTCCTACTCATTAAAGTGTTAAAAATAAATTACAATTTTTTTTTACCGTTTACTTTTAGCACAAAAATCTCGAGATCAACATCCGTCAATTTTAAGTTTTATTGTTGTTTTTGTTTTGTTTGTTTTAGGCCCTTCTTTAATAAAACATCTCAGTTTTTTATATGGCAAAACACAAAATATGCAACATTTTCCCCCCAAAATATCTCAAAGTGGAATATTTAATGTGACGTAATTGAAGCCTTGAATAGGTCAATAATTCAAAATGACATTGATTTTGATTCATTATTATGTTTTAAAGAAAGAAACAGTCTGCATGGCAGCTTTGTGTCATTAAAGCATAGCAACATTTTCTTGTTACATTTCACCTGTTTGCGCTTTTATACCACTTTTTATGTTTTTTTTATTTTTTTCAATTGTATTTTTAAAATGTGCCGTGGGGCCGTTAAAAAATGTGCCGCGGGCCACACTTTGGACACTCCTGACTTAGTCCATAAGTACACAAATGTGTACTTCATGTTTAGTGACATGCTAATTCTTATTTTTACACTTTTTTCTCCAAATTCCATTGTATGTTATACTCTTCCGACACCACCAGATGTCAGTATAAGTGTCCACATTAGCGTTTTGTAAATAAGAGCTAAAAGGTGCTGTCCACGTATGTGGCCACTAAACCTTTAGAGATGACAATTTAGCACATATTTTCTAATGTTTGTCTTTTAAATACAAGATGAGGTAGTAGTACAAAACCAATGAAGTTGGCACGTTTTCCGGACAACGTCCAACCATCCATTTTCTACCGCTTGTCCCTTTCGGGGTGGCGCATATAATTTGTAAATAAAAAGAAAATACAATGATTTGAAAATACTTTTCAACTTATATTCAATTGAATAGACTGCAAAGACAAGATATTTCATGTTTACACTGAGAAACTACCTTTTTTTTTGCAAACAATCATGAACTTTGAATTTAATGGCAGCAACACATCTTGAGATGGCAGCAGCGCAGCAGCATCAGCGCAGAAGTTACTTGAAGGCTTGTAAAATCCAAACCGGAGCAGGTAGAAAAACTTTTGCGCAACTTTTAATGAGAAGGGTTCAATCTCTCTCCTGTGGTAGTTTGAAGCCGACACAACAAACGCGCTCAGAGAAGATAATGTTGGAAAAAGGTGATGGTTTTTATAAAACTTTTGTTTTGAAGGGTTAATTGCCAACTTCCTGTTGATTTTTGCTGAAGGATGTCTATTAATGAAATGTAGGTCTAAGTGAGACCTACATAGAGGTTTTTGTTTCATGTCTTTAAGACATTCCTACCGGAAGTTACAAACAGTTTTGTCTGTGTTTTCTTCCTAGGAGCAGTTTGTCTGTTTTATTCCTAGGGGGCGCTAGAGCGCAATTATAAGTTTATTAGATCGCAATTTTCGCCAGTCCTGATGTGTGTGTCCAGTTTGGTGAGTTTTGAAGCATTTTAAGGGGGTCAAATTACAGCTCAAAGAAGCAAAAATGACATTTTTTTTAGGAAACTTTTGTTTTGAAGGGGTGTTTGTCAACTTCCTGTTGATTTTTGCTGAAGGATGTCAATTTATGAAATGTAGGTCTAAGTCAGACCTACATAGAAGTTTGTGTTTCATGTCTCTACGACATTCCTACCGGAAGTTACAAACAGTTTTGTCTGTGTTTTCTTCCTAGGAGCAGTTGTGTCTGTTTTATTCCTAGGGGGCGCTAGAGCGCAATTATAAGTTTATTAGATCGCAATTTTCGCCAGTCCTGATGTGTGTGTCCAGTTTGGTGAGTTTTGAAGCATTTTAAGGGGGTCAAATTACAGCTCAAATAAGCAAAAATGACATTTTTTTTAGGAAACTTTTGTTTTGAAGGGGTGTTTGCCAACTTCCTGTTGATTTTTGCTGAAGGATGTCAATTTATGAAATGTAGGTCTAAGTCAGACCTACATAGAGGTTTTTGTTTCATGTCTCTATGACATTCCTACCGGAAGTTACAAACAGTTTTGTCTGTGTTTTCTTCCTAGGAGCAGTTTTGTCTGTTTTATTCCTAGGGGGCGCTAGAGCGCAATTATAAGTTTATTAGATCGCAATTTTCGCCAGTCCTGATGTGTGTGTCCAGTTTGGTGAGTTTTGAAGCATTTTAAGGGGGTCAAATTACAGCTCAAAGAAGCAAAAATGACATTTTTTTTTAGGAAACTTTTGTTTTGAAGGGGTGTTTGCCAACTTCCTGTTGATTTTTGCTGAAGGATGCCAATTTATGAAATGTAGGTCTAAGTCAGACCTACATAGAAGTTTTTGTTTCATGTCTCTACGACATTCCTAACGGAAGTTACAAACAGTTTTGTCTGTGTTTTCTTCCTAGGAGCAGTTTTGTCTGTTTTATTCCTAGGGGGCGCTAGAGCGCAATTATAAGTTTATTAAATCGCAATTTTCGCCAGTCCTGATGTGTGTCCAGTTTGGTGAGTTTTGAAGCATTTTAAGGGGGTCAAATTACAGCTCAAAGAAGCAAAAATTACATTTTTTTTTAGGAAACTTTTGTTTTGAAGGGGTGTTTGCCAACTTCCTGTTGATTTTTGCTGAAGGATGTCAATTTATGAAATGTAGGTCTAAGTGAGACCTACATAGAAGTTTTCGTTTCATGTCTCTACGACATTCCTAACGGAAGTTACAAGCAGTTTTGTATGTGTGTTTTCCTACAGGGCGCTAGAGCGCAATTTTGAGTTTTGGGGTTTGTTTGGTTTTTATTAGATGGCAATTTTCGCCAGTCCTGATGTTTGTGTCAAATTTAGTGAGTTTTGAAGCATTTTAAGGGGGTGAAATTACAGCTCAAAGAGGCGGCGGTATAATAATAATAAACCCTTAGAAATAGGGTCCTCTGTCCCAAAAGGACATTCGCTCCCTAAAAATAATGTAAAGTTGCTGTCCATTGAATCATATTTGCATGTTTTCTAATATTTCAGTACTCTATTATTATTACAGCCTATAAAATAGTTTAGTCATCAAGTACATCTGTGTCTTACAGACAAGTCAATATTGCAGTTTTCTCTTCAAATGGCAATAAAAGAATGCTAGTAGTATTTGTTTCATGATTATATTAAATATGCAGGTAGTACAATATTGATTACATTTTAAGCAGTGAAAGTAAAAATCAATATTCCATGTATGGATGTCACATGTTTAGACGACACACGTAGACATGTTGGAAAACATTTATTAAAATCTGACACAATCGTGGGGGCAAAGAGATGAAGATAAATCTTCCAAGACAAGAAAGAGTTGGTCAGTAGTAGAAGAAGATGTTGTTAGCAGTTGTACTTCATCCTCCACATTGAAGTCAAATGCCCGACATTGATTGCAAGAAAAGAACATGAAAATAAATACAAAACTTATAAATTACTCACTTGATTGTAAAAAAAGAAGAAAAAAAAAAAAAAGAGTACCAAAATAGTGAGAAGAAACATCAGCCCTTGAAAGTCCAAAAGACTTTGACATTTGACACAGAAAATGTACATCTCAACATACATCACAACTACACTAGCCTGGTTTTGCTTCATTCCAATGAGAGAACTTATGCTCTTTATCATAACATGAATCAAATACAATTATTTATATAGTCTTTAGAACAATATGAATTCAAGAAAAAAAAGATGCATATGGTCTTTATGATGATATGAATCAAATAAAAATATTTATATGGTCTTTATAAGAACATGAACTCAATAAAAAGGTCTCTATAATAAAACACCAGCAGGTGCTCGTATTAAACTTTGTCTGATATTGGAATTTAATCATCTCAACCCAAACATAAAAATATTACAATCATTTTGTTCTTAAAACAGTAAATCTTACAGGTTCAATACAAAGCAACACACACACACATATATATAGATACATACATACATATATATATATATATATATATATATATATATATACATATATATAGATACATACATATATACACACATATGTATGTATATATATAGAGAGAGAAATATATGTATTTGTATATATATACATGTATATACATATGTATATATACATAGTTATATATATATAAAAAATATGTATATACATAGTGTATATAATATATTTATATATATTTGTATATATACATACATGAATATATTTGTATATATATAAATACATATATACGCACATGTATACATTTGTATATGTATAAATATGTATATGTGTGTATATATATACAATTATATACACATATATATATACATGTGTGTGTATATGTATACATACACACATTTAATATACATATATACACACATATGTATATATACACACACACATGTATACACAATTATATATATACATATAGCGAGAGAGAGAGAGAGATAGCTAACAGGTCAACACTGTCTTTGTAAAAAACTAAAGGCTTTGCAATGCTGCTTCTAGTTTATGTGCACAATAATGACCAATATTCATGTTTTATTACTGTGTGCATAATAATGATCAATATTCATGTTTTATTACCATGTGCGCAATAATGACCAATATTCATGTTATATTTCTATGTGCACAATAATGATCAAAGTTCATGTTTTATTACTATGTGCACAATAATGACCAATATTCATGTTATATTACTATGTGCACAATAATGATCAATATTCATGTTTTATTTCTATGTGCGCAATATTGACCAATATTTATGTTTTATTACCATCTGCACAATAATGACCAATATTCATGTTTTATTATGTGCACAATAATGATCAATATTCATGTTTTATTTCTATGTGCGCAATAATGACCAATATTTATGTTTTATTACTATGTGCACAATAATGTTCAAAATTCATGTTTTATTACTATGTGCACAATAATGACCAATATTCATGTTTTATTATTATGTGCACAATAATGATCATTATTCATGTTTTATTTCTATGTGCGCAATAATGACCAATATTTATGTTTTATTACCATCTGCACAATAATGACCAATATTCATGTTTTATTACTATGTGCATAATAATGATCAAAATTCATGTTATATTACTATGTGCACAATAATGACCAATATTCATGTTTTATTATGTGCGCAATAATGACCAATATTCATGTTATTTTACTATGTGCACAATAATGATCAATATGCATGTTTTATTACCATGTGCACAATAATGATCAATATTCATGTTATATTTCTATGTGCGCAATAATGACCAATATTTATGTTTTATTACTATGTGCGCAATAATGATCAATATTCATGTTATATTTCTATGTGCGCAATAATGACCAATATTTATGTTTTATTACTATGTGCGCAATAATGATCAATATTCATGTTATATTTCTATGTGCGCAATAATGACCAATATTTATGTTTTATTACTATGTGCACAATAATGACCAATATTCATGTTTTATTACTATGTGCGCAATAATGATCAATATTCATGTTATATTACTATGCGCGCAATAATGATCAATATCCATGTTTTATTACTATTCTTCATGTTATATTCCTAATATGTTGATGCATGATGAAAATACATTTGCTTTATTATTGGAGAAACACAACTCAAGTATCTCACATGGACACTACTGTCTACTACACATCTTAGAGTAGTCTGTGTGCAGCTTGTATAACATGAAGAGTAGTCTGTGTGCAGCTTGTATAACATGAAGAGTAGTCTGTGTGCAGCTTGTATAACATGAAGAGTAGTCTGTGTGCAGCTTGTATAACATGAAGAGTAGTCTGTGTGCAGCTTGTATAACATGAAGAGTAGTCTGTGTGCAGCTTGTATAACATGAAGAGTAGTCTGTGTGCAGCTTGTATAGCAGGGTTACAGGAATAATCAGCATTGAGGTTTTAGTCCATTTAATAAATACCCACAATACTTAATAGAGTTGCTTTTTGCCCCGCTGTCCCGGTCACTTGAGTGACAGACATTTTGGCCAATCAGAATTGTTGCGTGTGGCTTCAAACAGGAAGTGCAGCTAAGAGCATGTATTGAACAGTAGAATGCAGTGAACACAGTGAGCCCTCTTCTCCTCTCTCTCATCCAAAAGTGGCCATCCTGACCCACACAGGAAGTCTCCCTATTAGTGACAAGTTCTGCACAGTAAACAAAAACCAAAGTCTCCTTTCTGTAAGCGGGAAAAGATGATCAATATTTAGTCAGCTGGCATGTGATTGATGCTGTATTACTTCCACTAGTAAAACATCTTGATACAAGAATAAGTCTTCTTTAGCTCCAAAGGTTCACATCACCAACTACATTTGGCAGAAGAAAAGCAAACTTCCTGTTACTTTCTTCTAATACGCGCTGTAACATTAAAGTAGTCTGGGTGCAGCTTTTTCATCAATATTCTACATCAGAGTTCATGCATACTAATACTGTACTACAGTAGTTGTATTTGTGAGTACTGATACTGTACTACAGTAGTTGTATTTACGAGTACTAACACTGTACTACAGTACTTGTACTTGAGTGCTGATACTGTACTACAGTAGTTGTATTTATGAGTACAGTATCAGTATTCATTAATACTGACAATGTAGTTATATTTTTTGCTTTTAAGTGTTGCTGTTTGTCAAATGAGGAGCAACAAAGCAAAGCCATGGTGTACAGTAATGACCATCATGTACAGTAATGACGGCGGTGTGTACAGTAATGGCCATTGTGTACAGTGATTAAATAGTGTACAGTGATGACCATTGTGTACAGTAATTCAATTGTGTACAGTAATGACCAGGCGTACAGTAATGACCATCATGTACAGTAATGACCACATGTACAGTAATGACCATCATGTACAGTAATGACCACATGTACAGTAATGGCCATCATGTACAGTAATGACCATCATGTACAGTAATGACCAGGCGTACAGTAATGACCATCATGTACAGTAATGACCATCATGTACAGTAATGACCACGTGTACAGTAATGACCATCATGTACAGTAATGACCAGGCGTACAGTAATGACCATCATGTACAGTAATGACCAGGCGTACAGTAATGACCATCATGTACAGTAATGACCATCATGTACAGTAATGACCACATGTACAGTAATGACCATCATGTACAGTAATGACCATCATGTACAGTAATGGCCATCATGTACAGTAATGACCAGGCGTACAGTAATGACCATCATGTACAGTAATGACCAGGCGTACAGTAATGACCACATGTACAGTAATGACCAGGTGTACAGTAATGACCATCATGTACAGTAATGACCAGGTGTACAGTAATGACCATCATGTACAGTAATGACCAGGTGTACAGTAATGACCATCGTGTACAGTAATGACCACATGTACAGTAATGACCACGTGTACAGTAATGACCACATGTACAGTAATGACCATCATGTACAGTAATGACCATCATGTACAGTAATGACCATCATGTACAGTAATGACCAGGTGTACAGTAATGACCACGTGTACAGTAATGACCATCATGTACAGTAATGACCATCATGTACAGTAATGACCAGGCGTACAGTAATGACCATCATGTACAGTAATGACCAGGCGTACAGTAATGACCACATGTACAGTAATGACCAGGTGTACAGTAATGACCATCATGTACAGTAATGACCAGGTGTACAGTAATGACCATCATGTACAGTAATGACCAGGTGTACAGTAATGACCATCGTGTACAGTAATGACCACATGTACAGTAATGACCACGTGTACAGTAATGACCACATGTACAGTAATGACCATCATGTACAGTAATGACCATCATGTACAGTAATGACCATCATGTACAGTAATGACCAGGTGTACAGTAATGACCACGTGTACAGTAATGACCATCATGTACAGTAATGACCAGGTGTACAGTAATGACCATCATGTACAGTAATGACCAGGTGTACAGTAATGACCATCATGTACAGTAATGACCAGGTGTACAGTAATGACCATCGTGTACAGTAATGACCACATGTACAGTAATGACCACGTGTACAGTAATGACCACATGTACAGTAATGACCACATGTACAGTAATGACCAGGCGTACAGTAATGACCATTGTGTACAGTAATGACCACATGTACAGTAATGACCACGTGTACAGTAATGACCATCATGTACAGTAATGACCACATGTACAGTAATGACCACATGTACAGTAATGACCAGGTGTACAGTAATGACCATCGTGTACAGTAATGACCATCATGTACAGTAATGACCATCATGTACAGTAATGACCAGGTGTACAGTAATGACCATCGTGTACAGTAATGACCATCATGTACAGTAATGACCATGGAGTACAATAATGACCATCATGTACAGTAATGACCATCGTGTACAGTAATGACCAGGTGTACAGTAATGACCAGGTGTACAGTAATGACCATCGTGTACAGTAATGACCACATGTACAGTAATGACCACGTGTACAGTAATGACCATCATGTACAGTAATGACCACATGTACAGTAATGACCAGGTGTACAGTAATGACCATCATGTACAGTAATGACCACATGTACAGTAATGACCACGTGTACAGTAATGACCATCATGTACAGTAATGACCACATGTACAGTAATGACCAGGTGTACAGTAATGACCATCGTGTACAGTAATGACCATCATGTACAGTAATGACCACATGTACAGTAATGGCAATCATGTACAGTAATGACCACGTGTACAGTAATGACCATCATGTACAGTAATGACCATCGTGTACAGTAATGACCATTGTGTACAGTAATGACCATCATGTACAGTAATGACCATCATGTACAGTAATGACCAGGTGTACAGTAATGACCATCGTGTACAGTAATGACCATCATGTACAGTAATGACCACCATGTACAGTAATGACCATCATGTACAGTAATGACCACATGTACAGTAATGACCATCATGTACAGTAATGACCATCATGTACAGTAATGACCAGGTGTACAGTAATGACCATCATGTACAGTAATGACCACCATGTACAGTAATGACCATCATGTACAGTAATGACCACATGTACAGTAGAGCAAAGGCATTTAGTCATTGTGGAAGGTTTAGTCGTTGCCATGACAACACAGCACCCACAGGAAGTAGGGGTTTGTTCAAATGTCAGTACTTTGTGGATGTGACAATTAGATTTGTGAACGCTGGAGTGTTAGTGGTTCATGTGGTACAATCATCACGGCCAGTGACGAGACGCAAAGGATTATGGGAGTTTAGGGGTTGCTGACCAATGGGTAAGAGGAGCCATTATGTGGGCGGGGCTTGGCCTCAGTAGTGGTGGTTGGCCTGGGGGGCCAGTCGGGGTCCACGCTGAGCGCCTGTGCCAGATGCATGTAGCGAGCTTTTGGCGCCACCTTGCTGGGACATTGCAGACAGCGCTGTGCTGACACTTCTAGGCTTTTCTGCAAGCACACACACATTATTAGCACACGACAACAATCACATTGCAGACAGCGCTGTGCTGACACTTCTAGGCTTTTCTGCAAGCACACACACATTATTAGCACACGACAACAATCACACAAACAGGATGGATGAATGCCAATCAAGCACATGACACAAAGCATGCATCAGGAAGACCAAGGAGTGCTCCTCAAAGTATTCAACATGTTCTTACAGTATGAAATATGAGGTGAGATTGTATTTGTCATTCAGTACAGACTGTTAGTACTTAATAGTGATTATTGTCACTTAAAGTGGGACACATTGTACTGATCAACTCATGTAGTCATCCTTTAATGAATGGATGACTTTATGTGGACACACAAGTACACAGTACGTGTACTGCAGTCTGTCAAGTACATGCTAGTACACATGTACTGCAGTCTGTCAAGTACGTGTTAGTACACATGTTAGTACACAAGTACTGCATTCTGTCAAGTACGTGTTAGTACACATGTACTGCAGTCTAGTACACATGTACTGCAGTCTGTCAAGTACATGTTAGTACACATGTACTGCAGTCTAGTACACATGTACTGCAGTCTGTCAAGTACGTGTTAGTACACATGTTAGTACACAAGTACTGCAGTCTGTCAAGTACGTGTTAGTACACATATACTGCAGTCTGTCAAGTACGTGTTAGTACACATGTACTGCAGTCTGTCAAGTACGTGTTAGTACACATGTACTGCAGTCTAGTACACATGTACTGCAGTCTGTCAAGTACATGTTAGTACACATGTACTGCAGTCTAGTACACATGTACTGCAGTCTGTCAAGTACGTGTTAGTACACATGTTAGTACACAAGTACTGCAGTCTGTCAAGTACGTGTTAGTACACATATACTGCAGTCTGTCAAGTACGTGTTAGTACACATGTACTGCAGTCTGTCAAGTACGTGTTAGTACACATGTACTGCAGTCTAGTACACATGTACTGCAGTCTAGTACATATGTACTGCAGTCTAGTACACATGTACTGCAGTCTGTCAAGTACATGTTAGTACACATGTTAGTACACAAGTACTGCAGTCTGTCAAGTACGTGTTAGTACACATATACTGCAGTCTGTCAAGTACGTGTTAGTACACATGTACTGCAGTCTAGTACACATGTACTGCAGTCTGTCAAGTACATGTTAGTACACATGTACTGCAGTCTAGTACACATGTACTGCAGTCTGTCAAGTACGTGTTAGTACACATGTTAGTACACAAGTACTGCAGTCTGTCAAGTACGTGTTAGTACACATATACTGCAGTCTGTCAAGTACGTGTTAGTACACATGTACTGCAGTCTGTCAAGTACGTGTTAGTACACATGTACTGCAGTCTAGTACACATGTACTGCAGTCTAGTACATATGTACTGCAGTCTAGTACACATGTACTGCAGTCTGTCAAGTACATGTACTGTATCTCTAATGTTCTAATGTAGCTACTATATCTCTAACAGTGGTACTTTTTCTCCAACAGTGGTACTATATCTCCAACGTTGCTACTGTATCTCCAACAATGCTAGTGTATCTCCAACGTTAGTACCGTATCTCCACCGTTAGTACCGTATCTCCAAGGTTGCAACAGTATCTCCAAGGCTGCTACCATATCTCCAAGTTTGCTACCATATCTCCAAGGTTGCAACAGTATCTCAAAGTTTGCTACCATATCTCCAAGGTTGCAACAGTATCTCCAAGTTTGCTATCGTATCTCCAAGGTTGCAACAGTATCTCCAAGTTTGCTACCATATCTCCAAGGTTGCAACAGTATCTCCAAGTTTGCTATCGTATCTCCAAGGTTGCAACAGTATCTCCAAGTTTGCTACCGTATCTCCAAGGCTGCTACCGTATCTCCATGGTTGCAACAGTATCTCCATGGTTGCAACAGTATCTCCAAGGCTGCTACCTTATCTCCAAAGTTGCAACAGTATCTCCAAGGTTGCAACAGTATCTCCAAGGTTGCAACAGTATCTCCAAGGTTGCTACCGTATCTCCAAGGCTGCTACCGTATCTCCAAAGTTGCTACCGTATCTCCAAAGTTGGTAGCAGCGGACTGCTTGAAGAGAACTTGCAAAGATTGGTCAAATGATGGGAGGATTAGGGGCGGCATGGTGTAGTGGGTAGAGCGGCCGTGCCAGAAACCTGAGGGTTGCAGGTTCGCTTCCCACCTATTGACATCCAAATCGCTGCCGTTGTGTCCTTGGGCAGGACACTTCACCCTTTGCCCCCGGTGCCGCTCACGCTGGTGAATGAATGATGAATGAATGATAGGTGGTGGTCGGAGGGGCCGTAGGCGCAAACTGGCAGCCACGCTTCCGTCAGTCTACCCCAGGACAGCTGTGGCTACAGATGTAGCTTACCACCACCATCGTGTGAATGAATGATGGATTCCCACTTCTCTGTGAGCGCTTTGAGTGTCTAATAATAGAAAAGCGCGATATAAATCTAATCCATTATTATTATTATTATGATTCCTTGTCAGTAGTACACTAGAACAATGTTGCATGCAACACAGAGCATGAGGTTCCTTCACACTTGAAAAGAAGTGTGTGGAGATGTCCAGGAGACGAGTGTGTTGGCTTAGAAGAACAGGGGTCGGCAACCTTTACCACTCAAAGAACCATTTTGACCCGTTTCACAAAATAAAGAAAACAATGGGAGCCAAAAAACTCTTTTGAAATGTATAATGAAATAACACTGCATACAGAGTTGTTGTTTTTTGCTATGTGCTATGTATAAACTAGGGGTCTCGGACGCGCGGCTCGCACCTTAACATGAAAATGTTATGTTATTGCGGCCCACGAGTTTTATAAAATGCTGCTTGACAACATCTTACTTGCCAGCCCTCCCAAATTTTCCGGAAGACTTCCAAATTTCAGAGTAACTACTCTCTCGAAAGTAACAGCTTGCCAGCCCAGTCAAATCTTTATGTGGCTTCTGCAGACACTCGTAAGTAATTGCACGGCATACTTCTTCAACAGCCGTACAGGTCACACTAAGGGTGCCCGTTTAAACCACTTTAACACGCTTACAAATATGCGCCACATTGTGAACCCACACCAAACAACAATGACAAACGCATTTCGGGAGAACATCCGCACTGTAACACAACAGAACAAATACCCGGAATCCCATGCATCCCTAACGATTCCGGGCTACATTATACAACACCCGTCCCCACCCTCCCTCCGTGTGTCACGTTGAGGTGGGTGGGGTTGGGGGAAGGCGGGGTGTATAACGTAGCCCGGAAGAGTTAGGGATGCATGGGATTCTGGGTATTTGTTCTGTTGTGTTACAGTGTGGATGTTCCCCCGGATGTGTTTGTCATTCTTGTTTGCTGTGGATTCACAGAGTGGTGCATATTAGTAGGAGTGTTAAAGTTGCCTATATCACAACCCTCAGTGTGCCCTGTATGGCTGTTGACCAAGTATGCCTTGCAGTCCTTATGTGTGCTAACAGAGGCCGCACTTGTCATGTGACCGGACGACACGCAGATAGCATGGTGTAAGATAGATAGTATTTTATTGATTCCTTCAGGGGAGTCCCTTCAGGAAAATTAAAATTCCAGCAGCAGTGTACAGAGTTGAGATCAATTTAAAAAAGTAAATAATGGGCGTTTAAATGGAAACAAAATAGAGAAATATTACAATAAGAATAAAAAATAAAAAGCAACAATGGGAATAAAAATATAACAGTAAAATAAGAATATAAAAAGACAAAGTAGGCAGTAGTGACCATGTCATGAAAACGTATCGCACTGTTATTGTTTTGCCTCCCCTGTCATCCTAATACATGTTTTAGAGGATGTTAAAAACATTGCCATCACGGCACGCCCTCAATATTGTTGGCCGGGTGAAAACCGGGGGATGTTAACCCCGGGAGATTTCTGGAAGAGGCACTGAGATCCAGAAATTTCCCGGAAAAATCAGGGGGGTCGGCAAGTATGCAGCTGAGCCACATCAGAGTGATCATGCGGCTCTGGAACCGCGGGTTGCCGATCCCTGGCTTAGAAGAAGCAAAGAGGATGCAGAAGGTGGAGCAGGTGGAGCTAGGAGCCCAGCAATATGCAGGAGGATGAGGAAGGTAAGCAATCATGAGTCTTGGGAGGTTGAACACAAAAGGTTATATTATTATTATCGAGGAGGAAACACACACACGGAAATTGAAAGATGTGATATTTTCCCAACCTGTGATGGTGGGGCAGCAGGAGTGATGCCCTGTTTGTCTCTGCTGAGCACAACTTTCCATAAGACGATGTCAATGATGAAGGTCTATGGTGCAGAATTACACAGGCTAACTTGATTTCACGCACCTTGGATTCTTTGCATGAAGCTGTGAGCTAAATGTTGTTGACAACTAATCAATGCTCCAAGTTAGGATTTCAACAAGTAGGTACAATGTTATGATTCCAAGATTGGCTGGACCATTTAGCGTGTGTGCTAAGCATTGCGTGTTTGCAAGGCAGCCAAGTATTTAGCAAGCTTAGCCCACTGCTCAGATCAAAATCAACACATGGTTGCTCCTCTCTCCAGGAGGTCTTACCTCCACCACCACACACGCTGCAGCGTTGACCAGCACCAGCAGGAGGAGCTTCAGTTTCCAGTCCAGCGGAACACAAACAATCTGCACACACACAGACACAGACACACTTCACTGCAACATGGCTTCCAGCCTGGCGTCCGCACAAAGCCGCGTTTACCTCCAAGAACTCGTCGATGGCTTTAGCAGGGTAGAACATGATGGTCAGCAGGAAGACGTACAAAGTCAAAGCCGTGAGCACAAAGGGCCCTGCAGGAGGCGTGGACAGTACAAGATGTCAGAGGAGGTCAGTGAGCATCTAACCAAGAGTGACCGTACAGTTCTTGTAGCTCGGTTCCCGAAAAGGTCTGCCCTTGGAAAAGACAATGGAGACAATGAGGTACTGGAAGCAGGAGACGTAGAAAAGGCTGGTGTTCTCGTAGTTCTTGATGTTGTGGTCATCCACTTCTGTGCCGTTCAGGTCGGACATGTTGGTAGGTGATGTCACGTTGCAGGCACTGAAAGTCAACAATACTATTAGTACACCTTTTCTCAATTCATTATGGGTCTACTGGACATGTAAGCAAATCTGCTGGGTCAAAAGTATAAATACAGCAACATACATGATGGTGATGTAGAAAAGTTATCATCAAATCAAATAAGCTTCATGACCTCTTTTAATTATGATTGACGACACCTGCTGACTTCTCTGAGCCCATTTAAATAGGGCTCATTCATGTGATCAATCAATCAATCAATCAATGTTTATTTATATAGCCCCAAATCACAAATGTCTCAAAGGACTGCACAAATCATTACGACTACAACATCCTCGGAAGAACCCACAAAAGGGCAAGGAAAACTCACACCCAGTGGGCAGGGAGAATTCACATCCAGTGGGACGCCAGTGACAATGCTGACTATGAGAAACCTTGGAGAGGACCTCAGATGTGCCTTATTGCAGTGAAACTTGCCAAGGGACATGTAAGCAAATATTAACATTGCTGTATGTATACTAGAGATGCGTGGATAGGCAATTATATCATCCGCAACCGCATTACAAAAGTAGTCATCCACCCGAACCAACATTTTATCAAAGCCACAACCGCCCGCCACCCGCCCGTTGTGATACATCTAATAAAGACCGTGCAAGACATTAGTGAGATTAGAAAGTAGCACAGACACAATGGCTTTCTTGAACTGATTTATTTGAAGGCTTACTTTCCCTTCAAATTCACCGTGAAAACTTTAATAAATAAAGCACGTTACAAACATAAAAATAATAACATGCACAGCATGCGGATCAAACATTTTACCAAGTAAAATACCAACAAATGACAAACAAATACCTTGTTGGCCTGCATGCTTCTTTTAGGAGGAAATTGTGATCTCATGGCTCTTATAGCCCAAACACTTAAAGTAGTTGTGACACTTTTTGGTCTTTGTTACAATCAGTTGCTCTTTCTCCCTTCTCATGCGTCAAAAAAATGTGTACTCATACCTGGAAGTAGCTTCCTTACATCAGTCGACAGACCAAACGAGACACTTTCAAAGAGTGCTGCTCGTTTTTCGTATGTGGGTAACAACATTTAACTATTTATAAATGGTTGATTTCTATAGGCTATTAAGGTAAAGTGTTGTACCTGACAAGTTTCGGCCACCTTGCTTCTGCAGCCTTCATCAGAGGGGTCACGTGATGTTAGCGTGACGTCGTCTGTGACGTGTTATATGGATTGCTTTGATTGATACTTTTATTAGTAGATTGCACAGTACAGTACATATTCCGTACAATTGACCACTAAATGGTAACACCCCAATAAGTTTTTCAATTTGTTTAAGTCGGGGTCCACGTTAATCAATCCATGGTAAAAAAGTGGGTTTCCTGACCGGGAATCGAACCTGGGTTGCGGTGGTGAGAGCGCCGAATCCTAACCACTAGACTCTACCATCAAGTACTATCAGGCACAACACTTTACGTTACTAGCCTATAGAAATCCAACATTTAAAAATACATGTCAGTAGGCTAAATGAACCTCTTCAACATAAACATTTAACTATGTATATATATTTCCGAATTGGTTCAACCGCCACCCGCCCCAATCTATTTTTTCGTCATGTCACCCGCCCGACCCGCGGTTTATCCGCGGACTCCGCGGTTGTGACCGCAAACCGCGCATTTCTAATGTATACTTTTGACCCAGCACATTTGCTCACATTTTCAGTAGACCCATACGAAACCCATTAAAGAACCAAACTTCATGAATGTTTTTGTGACCACCATGTATGTGTGTATATATATATATATATATATATATATACGCACGCACGCACGCACGCACGCACGCACGCACGCACGCACGCACGCACGCACGCACGCACGCACGCACGCACGCACGCACGCACGCACGCACGCACGCACGCACGCACGCACGCACGCACGCACGCACGCACGCACGCACGCACGCACGCACGCACGCACGCACGCACGCACGCACGCACGCACACACACACACACACACACACACACACACACACACACACACACACACACACACACACACACGTGTATACTCTTTCTCTCTCTCTCTCCATCCTCACGGACTCACTCTACATGTGGTGTCCAGACGCTGTACCAGGGCTGCTGTTTCACCCAGAAAAACGCAAATGTCTGGAAGCCAAAGTTGAGCAGGATCTGACTGAGCACCGACAGGAGCAGCGGTGCGGAGATTAGGCCTGACGGAGGAGGCCGTGCAACCAGCTCTCTCCATGCTGGGTTGAGACTCACTGAAGTGACGCAGCAAAAAGAGAAGTCATGAAAACATAACAAGCCATTTGCTGACAACCTGTTTCCAAACTTACTGGTGAACACCAGGAAAAGAATGATGGCAATATCGATGAAGAGGAACTGGAAATCTCCGAGGTTGCTGAGAATCTAGGGAGAAGGAGTGTATTTGTAGACGTAGGTATTTAGTACGATAGCAGTACTACGTACGGAGTAAAGGAGGGTGACACTGATGTACTGGATGATGCTGTAAAGAGCCATGAACTTGAAGACACAAAAGGAGGTGACCAGAGCAGCACGGCCTTCCCTGTAAAAGGAACACATGATTGTACGGATGCAGTGAGGAGGAGGAGAAAAAGAAGGTGGAAAGGGAGAAGGAGGAAAAGAAGAAGAAATAGAACAACAAAAAGAAGGAAAAAGGTGAAAAGGAGAAGAAAAGAAAAAAGGAGGAAAAAAAGGAGGAGAAGGAGAAAACAAGAAGAAAGAAGAAATAGGAGAAAAGGAGAAAAAGAACAATAAAATAAGAAAAAGAAGGAAAAAGAAAAGGAGAAAAAAGAAGGAGAAAAATAAGGACAAATGAGGATTAAAAAGGAGAGGAAATAGACAGAGAAAAGAAAAAGAAGGAAAAAGGAGAAAAATTTAAAAAAAAAGGTGAAAAAATAAGAAAAGAAAAAAGGAGGGAGAAAAAGAAGAAGAAAAGGAGGAGAAGGAGAATAAAAAAGAAGAATGAGAATACATAAGACAAAGTAGAAGGAGAAAAAGGAGGAGAAAAGGGACAGAAAGAAGAAGGTGAAAGAGGAGAAGAAAAAAAGGAGGAGAAGACAGAAAAAGGAGGATAAGAAGAGAAAGTAGTCACCTAATGAGGCTTGGCACACAGGAGATGTTTGGTGTTTTGGAGGTGAAGGGAGAGGCCACAGAGGCCTCCAGTTCTGACAGAGAGATGCCCCCATGAGCCCTCTTCAACGCCTACATGATCAACATAATCATAGAAACATACTCATATCAACTTCATGTACACTTGACACAATATACATGACAAACAATCATATAAACTTCATGTACACTTGACACAATATACATGATAAACATACTCATATAAACTTCATGTACACTTGACACAATATACATGATAAACAATCATATAAACTTCATGTACACTTGACACAATATACATGATAAACAATCATATAAACTTCATGTACACTTGACACAATATACATGATAAACATACTCATATCAACTTCATGTACACTTGACACAATATACATGACAAACAATCATATAAACTTCATGTACACTTGACACAATATACATGATAAACATACTCATATAAACTTCATGTACACTTGACACAATATACATGATAAACAATCATATAAACTTCATGTACACTTGACACAATATACATGATAAACATACTCATATAAACTTCATGTACACTTGACACAATATACATGATAAACAATCATATAAACTTCATGTACACTTGACACAATATACATGATAAACAATCATATAAACTTCATGTACACTTGACACAATATACATGATAAACAATCATATAAACTTCATGTACACTTGACACAATATACATGATAAACATACTCATATCAACTTCATGTACACTTGACACAATATACATGACAAACAATCATATAAACTTCATGTACACTTGACACAATATACATGATAAACAATCATATAAACTTCATGTACACTTGACACAATATACATGATAAACATACTCATATAAACTTCATGTACACTTGACACAATATACATGACAAACAATCATATAAACTTCATGTACACTTGACACAATATACATGATAAACATACTCATATAAACTTCATGTACACTTGACACAATATACATGACAAACAATCATATAAACTTCATGTACACTTGACACAATATACATGATAAACAATCATATAAACTTCATGTACACTTGACACAATATACATGATAAACATACTCATATAAGCTTCATGTACACTTGACACAATATACAACCTCAAAAGCAGTGAAGTTGTCACATTGTGTAAAAGGTAAATATAAAGTTGAGGAATGCTCATCAAACACTTATTTGGAACATCCCACAGGTGTGCAGGCTAATTAGGAACAGGTGGGTGCCATGATTGGGTATAAAAGCAGCTTCCATGAAATGCTCACTCATTCACAAACAAGGACGGGGCAAAGGTCACCACTTCGTCAACAAATTGTCCAACAGTTTAAGAACAACATTTCTCAACCAGCTATTGCAAGGAATTTCGGGATTTGACCATCTACGTTACGTATTATCATCAGAAATGCCACTGGATTCACTGGACCCGAGCTCATCTGAGATGGACTGATGCAAAGTGGAAAAGTGTTCTGTGGTCCACATTTCAAATTGTTTTTGGAAACTGTGGACGTGGTGTCCTCCGGACCAAAGAGGAAAAGAACCATCTGGGTTGTTCTAGTGTGAAAGTGTTGTAGTCAGCATGTGTGATGGTATGGGGGTGTATTAGTGATTGTTGTAGTGTGAAAGTGTTGTAGCCAGCATGTGTGATGGTATGGGGGTGCATTAGTACCCAAGGCATGGGTAACTTACACATCTGTGAAGGCACCATTAATGCTGAAAGGTACATACAGGTTTCGGAGCAACATATGTTGTCATCCAAGTAACGTTACCATGGACGCCCCTGCTTATTTCAGCAAGACGATGCCAAGCCATGTGTTACAACAGCGTGGCTTCATAGTAGAAAGAGTGTGGGTACTAGACTGGCCTGCCTGTAGTCCAGACCTGTCTCCCATTGAAAACCTGTGGTGTATTAAAATACACTAAAATACAACAACGGAGACTGAGGACTGTTGAACAACTTAAGCTGTACATCAAGCAAGAATGGGAAATAATTCCACTTCAAAAATATGTCTCCTCAGTTCCCAAACCTTTACTGAGTGTTGTTAAAAGGAAAGGCCATGTAACACACTGGTAAAAAGGTCCCTGAGACAACTTTTTTGCAATGTGTTGCTGCCATTAAATTCTAAGTTCATGATTATTAGTTTCTCAGTGTGAACATGAAATATCTTGTCTTTGCATCCATCCATCTATTTTCTACCGCTTATTCCCTTTGGGGTCACGGGGGGCGCTGGTGCCTATCTCAGCTACGATCGGGCGGAAGGCGGGGTACACCCTGGACAAGTCGCCACCTCATGGCAGGGCCAACACAGATAGACGGACAACATTCACACACTAGGAACCTTGTCTTTGCAGTCTATTCAATTGAATATAAGTTGAAAAGGATTTGCAAAACATTGTATTCTCTTTTTATTTACACAACGTGCCAACTTCACTGCTTTTGTACATGATAAACATAATATTATTAACATAATAATAGACTTACCCCACAGTCGTTTGCACCATCGCCACACATTCCCACAAAGTATCTGTGAGTACAAGACAATAATGTCAAATGTTTCATGTTTACGTGTGTAGTCCAGTACAAACACATCTGGTGTGCACTTCAGTCTGGCTACTGTTATTGTTGATACTTGTATTTGTATCAGCGGGACAAATATGTGTCAACACACACTAGGAAATGGCAAAAAGCCGCTGCCTGACCAGGGATCAGAAAATCCTTCAAAGACTCCTCCCACCCCCACCGAGGACTGTTTTCACTGCTGGACTCTGGAAAGAGGTTCTGCACCCTCCATAGCAGAACCTCCAAGTTCCGTAACAATTTCTTCCCTCAGGCCATAAGACTCTCGAACGCATCAAAATAATCTCCTCAATTCCCCCCAAAAATGGATCAACTGGCTGGAATATAAAGACAATATAACATGCATCCATAAACGTGGATGCATGTGCAAAAAAGTGCAATATATTTATCTGTACAGTAATCTATTTATTTATATCTGCACCTTATTGCTCTTTTATCCTGCACTACAACCAGCTGATGCAACAAAAGTTTTTTCTTATCTGTACTGTAAAGTTCAAATTTGAATGACAATAAAAGGAAGTCTAAGTCTATTCACAATAACACACTAACAAAATAATGTTTGGCCAACAAAAATAAAGAGGAGTGACACCTCTCACATCGAATACACAATCTCTAACACAGGGGTCACCAACCTTTTTGAAAGCAAGAGCTACTTCTTGGGTACTGATTCATGTGAAGGGCTACCAGTTTGATACACACTTAAATAAATTGCCAGAAATAGCCAATTTGCTCAATTTACTTTTAACTCTTTGTTATTATTAATAATTAATGATATTTATCTTTATGGAAACACTGATCATCTTAATGATTTCTCACAATAAAAATATATTTTTGATGACATGTTTTAAATAGGTTAAAATCCAATCTGCACTTTGTTAGAATATATAACAAAATGGACCAAGCTATATTTCTAACAAAGACAAATCTTTAAAAGAAATTCAAGAGACTTTGAAATAAGATTTAAATTTGATTCTACAGATTTTTCTAGAATTGCCAGAATATTTTATTTTTATTTTAATCATAATAATTTTGAAGAAATATTTCACAAATATTTTTCGTCGAAAAAACAGAAGCTAAAATGAAAAATTAAATTGAAATGTATTTATTATTCTTTACAATAAAAAAATACATTTACTTGACCATTGATTTAAATTGTTAGGAAAGAAAAGGAAGGAATTTAAAAGGTAAAAAGGTATATGTGTTTAAAAATCCTAAAATCATTTTTAAGGATGTATTTTTTCTCTAAAATTGTCTTTCTGAAAGTTATAAGAAGCAAAGAAAAAAATAAATGAATTTATTTAAACAAGTGAAGACCAAGTCTTTAAAATATTTTCTTGGATTTTTGAAATAAGATTTCAATTTGATTTTACAGATTTTATCGATTTGCCAAAATAATTTTTTGGGGAATTTTAATCATAATAAGTTTGAAGAAATATTTCACAAATATTCTTCGGCAAAAAAAAACGAAGCTAAAATAAAGAATTAAGATTAAAATGTATTGATTATTCTTTACAATAAAAAAAAAATACTTGAACATTAATTCAAATTGTCAGGAAAAAAGAGGAAGGAATTTAAAAACTAAAAAGGTATATGTGTTTAAATCTCCTAAAATCATTTTTAAGGTTGTATTTTTTCTCTAAAATTGTCTTTCTGAAAGTTATTAGAAGCAAAGCAAAAAAATAAATGAATTTTCTTGGATTTTCAAATTCTATTTGAGTTTTGTCTCTCTTAGAATTAAAAATGTTGAGCAAAGCGAGACCAGCTTGCTAGTAAATAAATAAAATTTTAACAATAGAAGCAGCTCACTGGTAAGTGCTGCTTTTTGAGCTATTTTTAGAACAGGCCAGCGGGCGACTCATCTGGTCCTTACGGGCACCGCGTTGGTGACCCCTGCTCTAACAGATTACTCTTCATTCACAATTGACGTTAAAAAGTGGCTTTGGAGCATTCAAAGCTGCTCACACGGTCATTAAGGTGGGCACTGTGATTGACACATCAAATTCATGTGTATTATATTCATCCATGAGAGAATTTTTGTTGTGAATTGTGAGTTGTGTCTGTTAAAATCATGTTTGTTTTTACAAATAATGACAGACGAGAACAAGAGTATTTATTGTCTGTGTGATGATGTAAATGAGGTGTGGTTGTATTGTATATTAAGTGTGTGTCAATGAAAGGGCATTTTGGGACTTTTCTTAATTTGATTACATGCTATAGTATGATTTTATTGCCATAATTGTATTGCATGATTTTTGTATCCCTTTAATTGAGGTAGTCAGGGACTGCAGATGGAAATGAGCTATTTAGCTATATCATCTGGTACAGAACATATCTGTCTTTGAGCTTAATGTTTCTGTGCATTGTCCCTTCAAATAAAGACTGAACTAAACAATCTTGACAGCCTGCGGTCAATTCGATTAGATGACAAAACATTTTGGCTAGTATTGATGTTATTTGAACACTGATAAAGATAGCAGTTAAATAAAGGAGGAGACTTGAGTCTTGAGTAAACAAACTCAAGTTCCTGCTGCATGTGTCCTCACATCATTAACTCTCAGTCACAGCTGATGGACGCTGTAGTCAGGAAATAAAAGCACCATCAAATACTTTTCTCCTTCGCTGTATACTTTTAGTGTGTCTGTCTCCAACATTGTCCACACCTGCCTCCATCTAAAAAGAGCAGTGCGCTTTTAAACGCACACCGAGACGCCACGGTAATGAAGCGAGGGACAATTAAGTGAAACCAAAACTCCTTAGCAAAGTCCGTGTAGTTGTCTTCCGCCATGTTTTTCAAGCAGAACGACGCTAGTGCGCATGTGCCAGCGCTGCAGTGACAGTGTTTCCAGGAAGTAAGCAGTGTTGCCTAAAATGCATTATTAAATGACGCTTTTTCGGCAATAAAAAATTTTAACGTTTGGGAATTTTACAGCGGTTTATCAATATACCGTTAAGCGTTACATCCCTGCATACATATACGTATAATAGGGAGTACCGTATTTCCTCGAATTGCCTGCCTTGAATTACTGCCGGGTCAAACTCGTTTCGCAAAATAATTAGTATATGCCTAGAATTTCCGCCGGGTCAAACTCGTCACGTCACGAGTGACACTTCACCTGTCATCATTTTCAAGATGGAGGAGGCTGATTTCAATCGTTTGAAATCGCATAAAGGGAAGAAGATTAAGAGCTATTTAATAGGATTTAAGGTCTAAGCTATTGAATATGCTAAAAAGAACAGTAAGCAGCTATGTTTTTTTTAATATACCGTAGCTGCGTGTGTCAAATATGAGTCATTAAATGACTCCCGCCTCCTGGTGGTAGAGGGCGCTAGTGATCCTTCTTGCGACTACTCGGCTGCAGAAGAAGTGACAACAAGCAGCAAGAGTGAGCAGCGTGTGTTTATTTTTTCCTCTCGCTTGGACTTTTAACATGGAGTATTACATATCTAAAATAAAAAAGTTTTCTAAACTGGACTTTCAATCGAAGCAGGAGGTAATAAAGGAAGATCTCCATCGAGACAGAGAGACTTTTAAAACTGAAGAAAGATAAGGAAGGCTTCTATAAACAAGTTATTATCGATGCTTTTGATCAGAAGGAGCTGCGCATGGACTTCATTTATAAGTAAAGGTAAGACCATAATAACGTTTATTTTATTAAATGTGCTGTTAAGCGCAGGCCTAAATTTACCGCATGCCTTTGGTAAGCGCCGGAAATAATTAGCCGCCCGGCGGAATTGAAGGAAATACGGTATATATATATTGTATGCTTTACTAAAAGTCCCACCTTTAAAGTTTATTTGGTTTACAGAAGTTTGTAGCACTATTAGTTCAGGTTTTGCCAGCTGAAAAGTGGGCAAGAAGATAATAAAAATGCTACTAATCATTGAGTAGTCCTTCATACTTACTCCACATCCTGCAGGGCCTCAACGAGCTGAGTTTTCTGATCCGGGGCCATTCTGGCAAACACTGTTCCATGGAGCACCAGCTAAAAGATATATGCATCATATCAATAGTCATACATGTCATTGATCTGTATCCTCGGTCTAGCGGCTCCTCATACCTTCTGGAGCAGATCTGGGAAATGCTCTGAGATGACCGAAAAGGACTTTCCATTCATAGCAAAATGGTAGCGCTCTTGTTCTTTGGGCTCATCGATGTGACACACATCCTCCAGGCTGATGTTCACCTCCTATACACATGTTGAAAAAGCAGTGTGACATCTCTAGGTGACATCATACGCAAATACGGTGTTAGCTTTCACTGTTATGCTGATGACAGCCAACTCTACATGCCCCTAAAGCTGACCAACACGCCGGATTGTAGTCAGCTGGAGGCGTGTCTTAATGAAATTAAACAATGGATGTCCGCTAACTTTTTGCAACTCAACGCCAAAAAAACGGAAATGCTGATTATCGGTCCTGCTAGACACCGAACTCTATTTAATAATACAACTCTAACATTTGACAACCAAACAATTAAACAGGGCGACTCGGTAAAGAATCTGGGTGTTATCTTTGACCCAACTCTCTCCTTTGAGGCACACATTAAAAGCGTTACTAAAACGGCCTTCTTTCATCTCCGTAATATCGCTAAAATTCGCTCCATTCTGTCCACTAAAGACGCTGAGATCATTATCCATGCGTTTGTTACGTCTTGCCTCGACTACTGTAACGTATTATTTTCGGGTCTCCCCATGTCTAGCATTAAAAAATTACAGTTGGTACAAAATGCGGCTGCTAGACTTTTGACAAGAACAAGAAAGTTTGATCACATTACTCCTCTCTGAGCTGCTACCTTACCGTGGTAGAGGAGTTTGCGTGTCCCAATGATCCTAGGAGCTATGTTGTCTGGGGGTTTTCATGCCCCCTGGTAGGGTCTCCCAAGACAAACAGGTCCTAGGTGAGTGATCAGACAAAGAGCAGCTCAAAGACTTCTATGGAATTACAACGAAATGAACCCAGATTTCCCTCGCCCGGACGTGGGTCACCGGGGCCCCGCTCTGGAGCCAGGCCCGGAGTTGGGGCACGATGGCGAGCGCCTGGTGGTCGGGCCTGTTCCCATGGGGCCCGGCCGGGCACAGCCCGAAGAGGCAACGTGGGTCATCCCTCCAATGGGCTCACCACTCATAGGAGGGGCCATAGAGGTCGGGTGCATTGTGAGCTGGGCGGCAGCCGAAGGCAGGGCACTTGGCGGTCCGATCCTCGGCTACAGAAGCTAGCTCTTGGGACGTGGAACGTCACCTCACTGGGGGGGAAGGAGCCTGAGCTAGTGCGCGAGGTAGAGAAGTTCCGGCTGGATATAGTCGGACTCACCTCGACGCACAGCAAGGGCTCTGGAACCAGTTCTCTCGAGAGGGACTGGACCCTCTTCCACTCTGGCGTTGCCGGCAGTGAGAGGCGACGGGCTGGGGTGG
Organism: Nerophis ophidion; assembly: GCF_033978795.1. Lineage (NCBI taxonomy): Eukaryota > Metazoa > Chordata > Actinopteri > Syngnathiformes > Syngnathidae > Nerophis > Nerophis ophidion. The sequence continues at coordinate 43,460,942 of NC_084632.1, forward strand.
CAATTCTGGTTGCCCCCCGGCTCAAAGCCTGTACGTTTGAGTTCAACCCAGTGGACGAGAGGGTAGCTTCCCTTCGCCTTCGGGTGGGGGGACGGGTCCTGACTGTTGTTTGTGCTTACGCACCAAACAGCAGTTCAGAATACCCACCCTTTTTGGGTACACTCGAGGGAGTACTGGAAAGTGCTCCTCCGGGTGATTCCCTTGTCCTACTGGGAGACTTCAACGCTCATGTTGGCAACGACAGTGAAACCTGGAGAGGCGTGATTGGGAAGAATGGTCGCCCGGATCTAAACCCGAGTGGTGTTTTGTTATTGGACTTTTGTGCTCGTCACAGTTTGTCGATAACAAACACCATGTTCAAACATAAGGGTGTCCATATGTGCACTTGGCACCAGGACACCCTAGGCCGCAGTTCCATGATCGACTTTGTAGTTGTGTCATCGGATTTGCGGCCTCATGTTTTGGACACTCGGGTGAAGAGAGGGGCGGAGCTTTCTACCGATCACCACCTGGTGGTGAGTTGGCTGCGATGGTGGGGGAGGATGCCGGACAGACCTGGCAGGCCCAAGCGCATTGTGAGGGTCTGCTGGGAACGTCTGGCAGAGTCTCCTGTCAGAGAGAGTTTCAATTCACACCTCCGGGAGAACTTTGAACATGTCACGAGGGAGGTGCGGGACATTGAGTCTGAGTGGACCATGTTCCGAACCTCTATTGTCGAGGCGGCTGATTGGAGCTGTGGCCGCAAGGTTGTTGGTGCCTGTCGTGGCGGTAATCCCAGAACCCGTTGGTGGACACCAGCAGTGAGGGATGCCGTCAAGCTGAAGAAGGAGTCCTATCGGGTTCTTTTGGCTCATAGGACTCCGGAGGCAGTGGACGGGTACCGACGGGCCAAGCGGTGTGCAGCTTTAGCGGTCGCGGAGGCAAAAACTCGGACATGGGAAGAGTTCGGGGAAGCCATGGAAAACGACTTCCGGACGGCTTCGAAGCGATTCTGGACCACCATACGGCGCCTCAGGAAGGGGAAGCAGTGCACTATCAACACCGTGTATGGTGCGGATGGTGTTCTGCTGACTTCGACTGCGGATGTTGTGGATCGGTGGAGGGAATACTTCGAAGACCTCCTCAATCCCACCAACACGTCTTTCTTTGAGGAAGCGGTGCCTGGGGAATCTGTAGTGGACTCTCCTATTTCTGGGGCTGAGGTCGCTGAGGTAGTTAAAAAGCTCCTCGGCGGCAAGGCCCCGGGGGTGGATGAGATCCGCCCGGAGTTCCTTAAGGCTCTGGATGCTGTGGGGCTGTCTTGGTTGACAAGACTCTGCAGCATCGCGTGGACATCGGGGGCGGTACCTCTGGATTGGCAGACCGGGGTGGTGGTTCCTCTCTTTAAGAAGGGGGACCGGAGGGTGTGTTCCAACTATCGTGGGATCACACTCCTCAGCCTTCCCGGTAAGGTTTATTCAGGTGTACTGGAGAGGAGGCTTCGCCGGATAGTCGAACCTCTGATTCAGGAGGAACAGTGTGGTTTTCGTCCTGGTCGTGGAACTGTGGACCAGCTCTATACTCTCGGCAGGGTTCTTGAGGGTGCATGGGAGTTTGCCCAACCAGTCTACATGTGCTTTGTGGACTTGGAGAAGGCATTCGACCGTGTCCCTCGGGAAGTCCTGTGGGGAGTGCTCAGAGAGTATGGGGTATCGGAATGTCTTATTGTGGCGGTCCGCTCCCTGTATGATCAGTGTCAGAGCTTGGTCCGCATTGCTGGCAGTAAGTCGGACACGTTTCCAGTGAAGGTTGGACTCCGCCAAGGCTGTCCTTTGTCACCGATTCTGTTCATAACTTTTATGGACAGAATTTCTAGGCGCAGTCAAGGCGTTGAGGGGTTCCGGTTTGGTGGCCACGGGATTAGGTCTCTGCTTTTTGCAGATGATGTAGTCCTGATGGCTTCATCTGGCCGGGATCTTCAGCTCTCACTGGATCGGTTCGCAGCCGAGTGTGAAGCGACCGGAATGAGAATCAGCACCTCCAAGTCCGAGTCCATGGTTCTCGCCCGGAAAAGGGTGGAGTGCCATCTCCGGGTTGGGGAGGAGACCCTGCCCCAAGTGGAGGAGTTCAAGTACCTAGGAGTCTTGTTCACGAGTGGGGGAAGAGTGGATCGTGAGATCGACAGGCGGATCGGTGCGGCGTCTTCAGTAATGCGGACGTTGTATCGATCCGTTGTGGTGAAGAAGGAGCTGAGCCGGAAGGCAAAGCTCTCAATTTACCGGTCGATCTACGTTCCCATCCTCACCTATGGTCATGAGCTTTGGGTCATGACCGAAAGGATAAGATCACGGGTACAAGCGGCCGAAATGAGTTTCCTCCGCCGGGTGGCGGGGCTCTCCCTTAGAGATAGGGTGAGAAGCTCTGCCATCCGGGAGGAGCTCAACGTAAAGCCGCTGCTCCTCCACATCGAGAGGAGCCAGATGAGGTGGTTCGGGCATCTGGTCAGGATGCCACCCGAACGCCTCCCTAGGGATGTGTTTAGGGCACGTCCAGCTGGTAGGAGGCCACGGGGAAGACCCAGGACACGTTGGAAAGACTATGTCTCCCGGCTGGCCTGGGAACGCCTCGGGATCCCCCGGGAAGAGCTAGACGAAGTGGCTGGAGATAGGGAAGTCTGGGCTTCCCTGCTTAGGCTGCTGCCCCCGCGACCCGACCTCGGATAAGCGGAAGATGATGGATGGATGGATGGACATTACGCCTGTACTGGCTCACCTGCACTGGCTTCCTGTGCACTTAAGATGTGACTTTTGGGTTTTACTACTTACAAATAAAATACTACACGGTCTAGCTCCATCCTATCTTGCCGGTTGTATTGTACCATATGTCCCGGCAAGAAATCTGCGTTCAAAGGACTCCGGCTTATTAGTGATTCCCAAAGCCCCAAAAAAGTCTGCGGGCTATAGAGCGTTTTCATTTCGGGCTCCAGTACTCTGGAATGCCCTCCCGGTAAAAGTTCGAGATGCCACCTCAGTAGAAGCATTTAAGTCTCACCTTAAAACTCATTTGTATACTCTAGCCTTTAAATAGACTCCCTTTTTAGACCAGTTGATCTGCCGTTTCTTTTCTTTTTCTCCTATGTCCCACTCTCCCTTGTGGAGGGGGTCCGGTCCGATCCGGTGGCCATGTACTGCTTGCCTATGTATCGGCTGGGGACATCTCTGTGCTGCTGATCCGCCTCCGCTTGGGATGGTTTCCTGCTGGCTCCGCTGTGAACGGGACTCTCGCTGCTGTGTTGGATCCGCTTTGGACTGGACTCTTGCGACTGTGTTGGATCCATTATGGATTGAACTTTCACAGTATCATGTTAGACCCGCTCGACATCCATTGCTTTCCTCCTCTCCAAGGTTCTCATAGTCATCATTGTCACCGACGTCCCACTGGGTGTGAGTATTCCTTGCCCTTATGTGGGCCTACCGAGGATGTCGTAGTGGTTTGTGTTGTGGTTTGTGCAGCCCTTTGAGACACTAGTGATTTAGGGCTATATAAGTAAACATTCATTGATTGATTGAAGTGATTGTTGGAAATATTCCAAGTCAAATGTATCGATATGAAGCTAGCTCTCACTTATACAAAGATTGTGATGTCTGCAGGAGAGATGTATTGTTTCTGTTTGAGCGAGTAATCCTGAATGTCGTGTATGCCATTACAATTACATCATCAGATATGATGCCGATGTGACATCATCGCCCCTGTGTAAGGTAAGAGAAATGATGTGTTCACCTCCACACATGTCGCCATGCTTGGCGAGTCAGCATATCTCCAGGTGATTCTTGCCGTCTGCCCATCGTGTGGCGCCGTGGCCTCGGCAATGATGACCGCATCCTGTGGCGGAATCATTCCACAGTCTCGTGCTACGGAGATCGCTGTCAGCATGTTATCGCCTAAACAAACAGAAAAATCACAGCACACGTGTCTGTTGTTGCCACGGAGATGATGATATACAATAGATCTACAACTACGATCTGTACACGCGTACCAGTAACCATTACAGTACGGATGTACAAGATTTGTTGTCACATTGTGAAAATGCTAAATAAAAAGAGAATACAATGATTTGCAAATCCTTTTCAACTTATATTCAATTGAATAGACTGCAAAGGCAAGATATTTCATGTTCACACTGAGAAACTTTGTTATTTTTTCCAATTTAATAGCAGCAACACAACAACAAAAAGTTGTCACAAGGGCATTTTTACCAGTGTGCTACATGGCCTTTCCTTTTAACAACACTCAGTAAAGGTTTGGGAACTGAGGAGACACATTTTTGAAGTGGAATTATTTTCCATTCTTGCTTGATGTACAGCTTAAGTTGTTCAACAGTCTCCCTTCTGCTATTATAGGCTTCATAATGCGCCACACATTTACTAGGAAGCCACGCTGTTGTAACACATGCAGAATGTGGCTTGACATTGTCTTGCTGAAATAAGCAGGGGCGTCCCTGAAAAAGACCTTGCTTAGATGGCAACATATGTTGCTCCAAAAGCTGTATGTACCTTTCAGCATTAATGGTGCCTTCACAGATGTGAGAGTTACCAATGCCTTGGGAACTAATACACCCCCGTACCATCACACATGCTGGCTTCTCAACTTTGCTCCCACAACAGTCTGGATGGTTCTTTTCCTCTTTGATTCGAAAGACTCGACGTCCACAGTTTCCAAAAACAATTTAAAATGTGGACTAGTCAGACCACAGAACACTTTTCCACTTAGCATCAGTCCATCTTTGTTGAGCTCGGGGCCAGCAAAGCGTTTCTGGGTGTTGTTGGTAGATGGCTTTGTCTTTGCATAGTAGAGTTTTAACTTGCACTTACAGATGAAGCAACAGACTGTATTTAGTGACAGTAGTTTTCTGAAGTGTTCCTGAACCCATGTGGTGAAATCCTTTACACACTGATGTCGCATTTTGACCCAGTATTTTGATGCAGTACCGCCTGAGGGATCCAAGGTCACAAGCATTTAATGTTGGTTTTCGGGCTTGCCGCTTAGTGCTGTGATGTCTCCATATTTTCTGAACCTTTTGATGATATTACAGACCATAGATGTGGAAATCCCTAAACTCCTTGCAATAGCTGGTTTAGAAATATTGTTCTTAAACAATTTGCTCAGGCATTTGTTGACAATGTGGTGACCCTCGCCCCGTTCTTGTTTGTGAATGACTGAGCATTTCATGGAAGCTGCTTTTATAGCCAATCATGGCACCCACCTGTTCCCAGTTAGCCTGTTCACCTGTGGGATGTTCCAAATAAGCGGTTGATGAGCATTCCTCAACTTTTTCTGTCTTTTTTGACACTTGTGCCAGCTTTTTTTAAACATGTTGCAGGCATCAAATTCCAAATGAGCTAATATTTGCAAAAAAACAACAGTGTACTAGTTTGAACGTTAAGTATCTTGTCTTTGCAGTCTATTCAATTGAATATAAGTTGAAAGGATTTGCAAATTATTGTATTCTCTTTTTATTTACCATTTACACAACGTGACAACTTCACTGCTTTTGGGTTTTGTATTCCAGAACGGATGTACTAGATCAACATCTATGATCTCTACACACTTACCAGTAACCATTACAGTTCGAATGTTGGCTCTGTGCAGATCCTGCAGCACCGCTGCTGTTTCTGTCTTCAACTTGTTCTGCATGATTATTAGACCCAGGAAGTTCATGTTGGTCTCGATATGATCTCTAGTTTTTGGGAAGGTATCAAAGACTTTGTTATTCTAATTTAGACAAGTTCTCCTGAATATTTTTACTTTCATGACAACTGTATTGATAGTCTACTCTGATGAATGTGTTAAACCCACCTGCTTATGTTCAGCACTTTGTGCCAGTTGAGTTTGGATCCAAGGCGACGGTGAGCCAGAGCGATGACCCGGAAACCCTGCTTGGTGTAGCCCTCCAAAACCTCCGCAAAAGTGTCTGGCACTACAAGGAGACAGTAGGTAAGTACATGTTATTTATAAAGTGCTTTTCACAGAGCGCAGGTGAATTAAAACAACAATTTAACAAAAACAACAGGGGAAACATCATAAAAAGGTGATTAAAAATGATGGTTAAAAGGTGCATTAACTAAAAGCTTTACTAACAAGAGAAGTTTTCAAATGTTTCTTAAAAGTGTCAACACAGTCAAGATCACGGAGGGACTGGTGCAAGTTGTTCCAGAGTCTGGGAGCTATAGCCTGGAATGCTAGGTCTCCACAGGTTTTAAAATGAGTTTTTGGGATCTTTAGAAGACCCTGGCCTGAGGACCAGAGGCTACGTCCTGAAGAGGAGGGACATAACAAGTCAGTGATGTACAGAGGGAAAGTCAGGACTAAAATCTGACTGGACGACGATGAAGACTGGATAAAATGGGGGTAATGTGGACTGTTCTGGGTCAAAAGTCTGGTGGCTGCTTTGTGTGCGACTGAAGTCTCTTTAGCGTTGACTTGTTGAAAAGAGTGAAAAGGCAATTGCAATATTCAACACAAGATGAAATAGATAGATAGATAGATAGTACTTTATTGATTCCTTCAGGAGAGTTCCTTCAGGAAAATTAAAATTCCAGCAGCAGTGTATAGAGTTGAGATCAATTTAAAGAAAAAAGTAAAAAGTAAATAATGGGGGTTTAAATGGAAACAAAATAGAGAAATATTACAAAAAGAATAAAAACAATGGGAATAATAATATAACAGTAAAATAAGAATATAACAAGACAAAGTAGGCAGTAGTGACCATGTTATGAAAACGTATTGCACTGTTAATGTTTTGCATCCCCTGTCATCCTAATACCCCCCGCCCCCCATCCCAGAGAGGAGTTGTACAGTCTAATGGCGTGTGGGACAAAGGAGTTCTGGAGTCTATTAGTCCTGCACTTGGGATGAAGCAGTCTAGCACTGAACAGGCTCCTCTGGCTACTGATAACGCTATGCAGAGGGTGACTGGCATCATCCAGGATGCTCACTAGTTTGTCAACAGTCCTCTTCTCTGCCACCGTCACCAGTGAGTCCAGTTTCATTCCCATTGTAGAACCGGCCCGCCTGATCAGTTCCTCAAGTCTGGAGCTGTCCTTCTTAGATGTACTGCCCCCCCAGCACACTACCATGTAGAACATGATCACTTCGAGATCCAATTTTCTCACTTTAGAAATATTTGAGGTAATAAAAGCAGTTTTTGGTCAGTTGACGGCCGTGACCCTCCAAAGACACATTGACTGATCCAACACAGCCCCAAGGTTTCTGAGGCTGCTTCTAACAGATGCACCCAGAGCACTAAGGGACTTCTTGAACAGGGGGATCTTTTTATCGGGAGTCATTATCAGAGTTTCCGTTTTGTTAGAATTTAACTGAAGGAAAATCGAGGACAACCAGTTTTTGATCCAGGACACGCATTCCAGGAACTAAAATAGAGGGAGAAACTGAACCAGTCGTGAAGTAAGTCCATTGCTGCGAGGACGAGGTACCCACAGCTCACCTGTGTCTGTCTTGCAGTGACGAGCCACCATCTCTGGTGCTCCCTTCATGTAGGCGTCCATACGCTTCTCCCCCAACAGACGAGCCACCACACACATCCTCTGCAGTGCCGAGGAAAAGGGAAACTGCCGCACGATACCTATCTCATACTGTGACTAAGAATAGGAGCAGAGCGCGGATTGAAGAGCAGCAATGGCACATGACCGAGGAAACAAGGTTAGAAAACAGGCACATACTCAGAAAGACCTCTGGTTATTTTCAACTTGCAGTATTGTTACGAAGGGAGCAGACTAATGTACTTACAGGCAGGTCATAGAGTTCCTGGAATGGAGAAAGAACAGAGCAGAAGGACTGTGATGAAGGTGGATCATGTTTGATGTTATTGTTTCTTGATCCCAAACATCCGACTAATGACAGTGACTGCACTGACCAGGTCCTGCTCCGGTGGTTCAGGCTGTGGGGGCAACAGCTGCTTTGGGGGTCGAACCACAGTGGGCGTGATGCGGTTGTGGAGGGACGTTTCTTCCTCAGTGGCTTCCTCCAGGATCTGGAACAAAACATAAATACATTCCTCAGCAAATCCCAAACTAAATGTTTGGGATGAAGTGTGTGCAAGTCAAGAAGAATCACATCATGGTTATTTGTGTGTCCAGAACATCAGGAGATACAGCAGCTGTGAACAATGTTGTTTCTTATGGATCTTCTCCTTCATGCACACCATTTAATCCATCACAGCTGGACTGTTAGCTTTGTCTTACAGGACTCCCATCAATGTAGGCTTCAGCACTTCATGCTCATAAACTCAAGATTGGTCAGAGCTAGTCTTAGACTTAGATTGGTCACCTCTAATTTTAGACTTAGATTAGTTAGATCCAGTTTTAGACTCGGATCGGTCACATCGAGTCTTAGACTCTGATCGCTTGGCTGTAGTCCTAGACTCAGATCGCTCGGCTCTAGTTCTAGGCTCAGACCACTCGGGACTACAGTCTTGAGACTCGGATCGGTCACATCCAATCTTAGACCCAGGTCGCTCGGATATAGGCATAGCCTCGGATCGGTCACATCCAGTCTTAGACTCAGGTCGTTCGGATATAGTCTTAGACTCAGATCGCTCAGCTCTAGTCCTAGACTCAAATCAGTTACATCTAGCAGTAAACTCAGAATTGGTCAGATCTAGGCTTAGACTCAGATTGGTCAAATGTATTCCTAGACTCAGATCGGTCAGATCTTGTCTTAGACTCAGATAGGTCAGATGTAGTCGTAAACTCAGATGTAGTCTTAAACTCAGATTGGTCAGATCTAGTTTTAGGCTTAGATTGGTTAAAAATTGTTTTAGGCTTAGATTGGTCAGATCAAGTCTTAGACTCAGATTGGTCAGATCTAGTCTTAGACTCAGATTGGTCAGATCTAGTCTTAGACTCAGATTGGTCAGATCTAGACTTAAAATCAGATTGGTCATATCTAGACTTAGAATCAGATTGGTCAGATCTAGTCTTAGACTCAGATTGTTCCGATATAGTCTTAGACTCAGATTGTTCTGATCTAGACTTAGACTCAGATTGTTCTGATCTAGACTTAGACTCAGATTGTTCTGAACTAGTCTTAGACTCAGATTGTTCTGAACTAGTCTTAGACTCAGATTGTTCTGAACTAGTCTTAGACTCAGATTGTTCTTAACTAGTCTTAGACTCAGGTTGTTCTGATCTAGTCTTAGACTCAGATTGTTCTGATCTAGTTTTGGACTCAGATTATTCTGATCTAGTCTTAGACTCATATTGTTCGGATCTAGTCTTAAGAGTCAGCTGTGCAATACGGATGTTGGTGTTTTTTCTCTATACATAATAGTGTTCAATATGTAGTATTTATTACTGTTCTGTTACTGTAGGTAAAAACATGCATTGCAACAACGTAATTTGGCCTTTGTGGGATAAATTAAAGTATCTTCTATCCTAGTCTAGCAGCTGGTGCCAAAGGCCAAGTATGTATACTCCAGCACAAGGAGGGCATGCCTATTCTGACAAACCAAACAGTCCAGTTGTGATCAATCCAATGCCCTGAGGATGTTGCTTTGCCTCAGTTTTACATCAAAACAGGATGAATCCCCACCTTGTTTTAGCAGCAATATAGTAGTTGAAATATACTGGGTCGGTTACGATGCAGACACACAACTCACCCAGCCAGTGGCCTCAAACATTTTGAGATCCAGCGGGTCTCCAGATAGCTGGCCTTCTATTTTGGTGAGAGAGTGGCAAGTGGCCATGCAAGCAACAAACTGGGACTTCACCAGATTCTCCTTGTAGGCATTTTCTTCGGATTGCTGGAATCTGGAATACAATCAAAGTGTTAAGAATGTATTGTATATGTGGAGCTAAGGCTATGTCTACACTAAGCCGGATAACCCCTTAAACTAATAATTATTCAGCCTAAGCCTAGTTTCAGCCACAACTACACCGGAAAATTTTTTACACAAGTAAGTGCATCCTTTATTTCTTGAATCTCCGGCTCTTAGCTTTGATCGTTTACAAACTGAGTTCGGAGAGGAAGTGCCGTCAGAAAGAACGCGCCACAGCCAGCTTCATAACAACCCGTTCGGTAACTCGGTGGCAACCACTAGAAGGATGGAGGAGAGTCATCCAGACATACCCGTGTTTCTCTTTCTTCTACATGTACAGGCGCTTTTGGAAATCACACGTCAATACCTTAAGAGGAGGAAACAGGCGATTGCAGCTACCTGGGATACAACACATTTCAGACAGCAACATAGCAATGTTGAGTGACGGTCTTGGATTAGCCCTGGATGAACGGCAGCCTGGTGGGATATGTTTGTGACCGAGTGAGAGGAACGGCAAGGAAACTTTCAAATCTCCAGGTCAGCTGCGATTCCACTTAGTGAAATACTTTGTCCATTTGTTGAAGGAGAGACGACAAAGCGGGCTACCTTGAGCAAGGGAAGACTACGGAAAATAGTGACTGCATTTGGACTGGCAAAGCAGACTATCCCGACGGACAGAAAACAGCCGATGCGGCTGGGGAAGATTGTCTCAGACAGTCGTAACACTAACACTGGTACTCCTCAGGGCTGTGTACTTTCCCCCTGGCTCTTCTCCCTTCATACAAACTGCTGCACCTCCAGTCACCAGTCGGTGAAGCTGCTCAAGTTTGCGGACGACACTACTCTCATCGGGCTCATCTCGGATGGTGACGAGTCTGCCTAGAGGTAGACCGACTGGCGTCCTGGTGCAGCCTCAACAACCTGGAGCTGAACGCCCAGAAAACAGTGGAGAAGATCATGGATTTCAGGAAAGTCACAGCCCCACCATCCCCCCTCACCCTGATTGACTCTCCCACCCCCGTCTCCATTGTGAACTCCCTCCGTTTCCTGGGCACAACCATCACCCAGGACCTCAAGTGGGAGCCGACCATCAGCTCCCTCATCAAAAAGGCCCAGCAGAGGATGTACTTCCTGCGGCAGCTGAAAAAACTGAAAGTGCCGACTAAAATGCTGGTGCAGTTCTACTCAGCAGTCATCGAGTCCATCCTCACCTCCTCCATTACGGTGTGGTTCCCCGGCACCACAAGCATCGACTGCAGCGCGTGGTACTTGCTGCTGAGAAGGTGATTGGCTGCAAACTCCCACCCCTCCAGGACCTGTTCTCCTCCAGGACCAGGAGGCATGTGGGTCGGATCACAGCTGACTTTTCTCACCCTGGACACAAAATATTCTCCCCTCTTCCCTCAGGCAGGAGACTATGGTCCACCCAGACCCACACCTCCCGCCACCTGAACAGTTTTTCCCCCTCGTCCATCATACACGTGAACAATACCAAGATCTGATAGCTCAATTACAGCTCATGTTATTCTATTCTGTGTTATATGGCTTTTATATTGCACGATTGCGCCAGGTAAAATTCCTAGTTTGTGAACCCGTCCTCAAACAACGGCAATAAAAACTTTTCTGATTCTGATCTGTTATTGTCCGCCATGTATGTCAACATCTAGTTTTGTACTCCGTAACTATTGTGAAACTGTGTAGTGGGTGCGGCCGCGGTTGTTGTAAAATGTTCTTTATCACATTGTTTACTTTCACAAGTCCATTAAAGATATGATTGATGTATGAAGGCTCAGGTACGCTGCGATGGGGTGGCGACCTGTCTAGGGTGTACCCCGCCTTCCGCCCAATTGTAGCTGAGATAGGCACCAGCGCCCCCCGCGACCCCAAAGGGAATAAGCGGTAGGAAATGGATGGATGTATGGGCTCAGGTACAATTGACTACAATAGTCTATCAGCTGCTGATGGCGAGGCAAGCAAGGTTCACTGTTAAAAGAAATGTGGTTACCTAGAAACAGGTTAAGGATACACTTACAGGTCAGAGGTGACTATGACGCGCACATTTTTCCGTGCATGCGTACTAGGTTGTGTTGCGCCGGCGAACAGAGGAGGGAGGGGGTCTTAAACAGTGGCATTGTTGTGTGTGGACTCGTATAAGGTTAGGTGGGAGATAACCTTATCCGGCTTAGTGTAGAAGGGGCCTAAACTCTTACCCGCCATTCTCAACTCTCTGAACTCCCCACAGGTCTAAACCATCTTCTGTCAGAGTTCCAGTCTGGAAGACGGAATGATCTCATTAGCATCCCTATTAATCCACATCTCCAACATACTCTTGGTACTCACCTTGTCAAAGCACACCAGATTGATCTGCCCACAAATATTGATCCTTTGCGGGCTGATGCAAAAAATTCCAATTCGTTTGAGACGTCGTTGGGCATAGACAATGCCCGCTGTCATGGCGGCTGGCAGCGCCGGTGGAACAGTGATGGTGATGATGTCTAGGGACTCGATGATGATGGTCTTGGTTGGCACCTGGAAACCACAAGGGATGAAAGCTTCATTCCCACCTTGAATGTAAGTAAGACTTTGCAGACATTCGAGTTGAGGTGTCAAATAATGACTGGGCTCGACTCATCTGTCACTCCTGTTCTCACTACAGTGCCAAGACGTGTCTCAGACTCAGACTGGCGTTACACAAAAACACCTGTCAATCATAAATATATTTTTTTTTAGGTAAACACACCCTTGTATTTCTACCTAAACCCAACTTCTGTATCAATAGTTTCAGTGCCAACAGTTCAGCTTATTTCTAAACATTGTCTGACTTAAGTTCTAGGATGTGTAGTGGGCCAATAAAAACACTCATCTTTGTCCTGTGTGAAAACTGGGGAGAATGCTATCTAACATTTATTGCAAACCTGAAGACAATTACAAACTGGAAAAAATAAAGTGGAGAAGGAAATTTGTGCAAAGGTCTAAATGAGTCGAATCTAGTCATGAGACTTAGATTGCAGATCGGTCGGCTATCGTCTTCGACTCAGATCGGTTAAATTTAGCAGTAGACGCAGATTGGTCAGATCTCGTTTTAGACGCAGATTGGTCAGATCTAGTCTTAGACGCAGGGTGGTCAGAACTAGTCTTCGACGCAGGTTGGTCAGAGCTAGTCTTGGACGCGGGTGGGTCAGATTTAGTTGTAGATGCGGATTGGTCGAATCTAGTCTTAGACGTGGATTGGTCGGATCTAGTCTTAGACGCGGATAGGTCGGATCTAGTCTTAGACGCAGATCGGTCAGATTTAGTCTTAGACACAAATTGGTCAGATATAGTTTTAGACGTAGTTTGGTCAGATCTAGTCTCAGACTCAGATTGGTCGAATATAGTCTTCGACTAAGATTGGTCGAATTTAGTCTTAAAACTCAGATCGTTTAAGTCTAGCAGTGGACTAAGATTGGTCGGATCAAGTATTGAAATCTGATTGGTCGGATCAAGTCTTGGAGTCCAATTGGTTGGATCAAGTCTTGGAGTCCAATTGGTCGGATCAAGTCTTGGGAGTCCGATTGGTCGGATCAAGTCTTGGGAGTCCGATTGGTCGGATCAAGTCTTGGGAGTCCGATTGGTCGGATCAAGTCTTGGGAGTCCGATTGGTCAGATCTAGTCTTGGGCTCCGATTGGTCGGATCAAGTCTTGGGAGTCCGATTGGTCAGATCTAGTCTTGGACTCTGATTGGTCACATCTAGCCTTGGCCTCCGATTTGTCAGAGCTAGTCTTGGACTCCGATTGGTCAGAGCTAGTCTTGGACTCCGATTGGTCAGAGCTAGTCTTGGACTCCGATTGGTTGGATCAAGCCCTAGGCTCAGATTGTTCTTGAAGAAATGCTCTACTTTTGGTAAACATACCGTTGTATTTCTAACCAACGCCAACTTTTGTATTAGTAGTATTTAGTGCCTACAGTTCAGCTAATTTCTAAACATTTACTTTTTGTCTGACTTTATTTCTAGGATGAGTGGTGGGCCAATAAAAACACTCATCTTTACCCTCTGTAAACATTAGGGGGAATGTTATCTAACATTGATTGCAAACCGGACAAATGAAAGTGGAGGAGGAGATGTTTACAAAGGTGTGAATGAGTCGTACAGACACAAATACAACCAATCACTCTTTGGGATTTTTAAATAAAATGCATGGGGAGATGTGAGTTGGCAGAGAGGAGCAAGTACGTCTTCACAAACATTACCTTGTTCATGACGCTGAGGACGATGGAGTAGACGAAGCCAATGCCTGCCACACCCACCAAACACAGGAGGAAAAGGTAGGCATCGCGGTACAGCTTGAAGTCTGTGGGTTTGGGGTAAAGGATGGAGCGTACCAACTGGCCTTTGGCCGTGCTGAAGCCTTGGTGAGATAAGCGGTTGACAACGTTTCAACCGACCGTGTATGTCGACCTCTGACCTCCAACACACAATGCTTACCTGTGCGGACCACCACGGCTTTGACCAACTCGCCGGTGTAGAAACGTGTCTGGATGACGTTGGTGCCACAGAAGAGTGTGTGTCTCTTATGCTCCTCTGTGCTGTAGGGGCTCTCAGCCTCATCTCCACTCTCGCCTGGCGACTGGTTTGGAAGGTTGGTCTTGGTCACAGGAACACTTTCCCCTGAGGGAAGGTAAACGTTGTCAGCACTGACTCTCTTCCACGGCTTCTAGCAGCAAGGCAGCGGTCTCACCTGTGAGCATGCTTTCATTGACGATGCAGGTGCCGCTGACCAGCACGGCATCGCATGGCATGATGGTCCCGTTGCTGGGGATCACAATCACGTCCCCGGGCACCAGGTCGCTCGACAACACTTCTACAATTTCTGACACGGTGCGGGTTCAAGCGGGAACACAGCAAAAAACAGGAATCCAAAGATCATTCTCAAACATGTGCACATATTTGTTGGGATGTCATGCAGACATTTTTGAATTCAGGAGAAACAAATGCACCAATTTAAGACTCGCTGACCACAGTTCACATAATTGAACATTTCACTATTGTGTGACTTCCTGAATCATTTCTTTTTACGAGCTGCAAGCTAAAATTATAGGCAAAGTCATTAAGTAATTAGGAAATACTTTCTGAAATGTGTGTAGTGAACGTAAAGAATAGTGTCACTTTTTGAATGGAACTACAGAAATAACGACTTTTATAATAAGTTGTCATTTATTGAGATACATGTGGACAGACACTTAGTGAAAAGAGTATCTCATGCTAATAAGTAGGGGTGTAACCATGCACTCATGTCACCACACCACACACCATACTGGCTACGCATTTTACGCCGGGTGGTAGTCGGGACACTGCCAAGTAGCCCTGACTGAAGGAGCAATATTTTACGCTGGGTTGAAGTAACAATATTTCAAAGAGGGTGGTAGAGTCGGGACTCTGCCAAGGAGTGTATGCTTTGAAAAATACGACAGTCTAAGAGTTTATTGATATGATTGGAGTTTGTTTGTTACAGTCCACATTCAAGTCTTATCAGGTTGCACGTATGACCTTTTTTACAAACAAATAAAATGTCAAAAGACAAATGAGTTTGAAACAGCAAATCAAACTGTCAAATGTACAAATGTGATATTTCAAGTTTGTGCTGCTGGAGAAACAAAGCCAACCCTAACCCAAAGCAATATGGGTTGTACTTTTATAGCGCTTTTCTACCTTCAAGGTACTCAAAGCGCTTTGACACTACTTCCACATTTACCCATTCACACACTGATAGAGGGAGCTGCCATGCAAGGCGCTAACCTGCACCCATTAGGAGCAAGGGCGAAGTGTCTTGCTCAGGACACAACGGACATGACGAGGTTGGTACTAGGTGGGGATTGAAACAGTGACCCCCGGGTTGCGCACGGCCACTCTACCACTGCGCCACGCCGTCCCAAAGCAAAGCACGTGGTGCTACTTTTAATCCCTCTCTCAAGGTCAGAAGATATATGCTCCTGACTATCAAAATAAAATGAGCAAAGACGAATACGCTAAAAGATATTCTGACTATTAAAATAATCAAACGACAGATATGCTTCTGACTATGAAAATAATCTAACAGATATGCTTCCCACTGTGAAATCCAACTGCAACATTGAGTCTGGTCAGGAGTACTAGTGTGTGATGTGGTGAGAAGAAGGAGAAGACAAACCGTTGTTGGCTCGGCATACAGATACACGTACAGTACTGTGAGCTGCCACCATGTCATGAAGCATGACGTATTGCTGGAAGATGCAGAGAGAAAGTTATTCAGAAGACATATATTTTTACACATCCAACCAACCCAGTGAGGGTCAAAGTACGACAACTTCCCTTTGTGTTACGTGACGACGCAATAATTTCTAACAACTAGTTGGAGGGCCGGCAGGGGGCCACAAATGCTGAATAAAACAATCACCCTTTATGGTTGGAACATATTTAGTTCTGGTGAAAATACTATTGTAATGACATCAACACAGTTTCATGTTCCTGTAGTTGTAATGTGTCTTCGATATTCTTGCAGACAGTTGAATATTGTGCAAGATGTTGACTTTGTTGTGGATGTATTGAATATTGTGTTTAATGTGTTGTAAATTAATTAATTATTGTGTTAAATATGTTGGAGATGAATTTAATAGTGTTATATATGATTTATTTAATATTGTGTTAAATATGTGGTAGATTATTGAATATTATGCAAGGTGTTGATTATGTTGTAGATTATTGAATATTATGTAAAATATGATGTAGATTATTGTATTTTAGACAATGTGTTGTAGATTAATTGAATATTGTGTTAAATATGTTGTGGATTAATTGATTATGTTAAATATGATGTACATAATTGAAAATTATGCAACTGATTCACAAGGTAAAAAAAAATGTTCACGGTTAAAGTTGATCTTCAAGGCAAAAAATGATTTTCAAGATAGAAAATGATTGTGTTAAGTGTTGTATATTAATTGAATATTGTCTTAAACATGTAAATTAAATATTTTGTTGTATATGATGTAGATTATTGAATATCAAGCAATGTGTTGTATATTAATTGAATAATGTGTTAAACATGTTGTAGATTAATACAGTGTTGTTTTAAATATGTTGTAGATGATTTGAATATAATGTAGATGAATTGCTGAATTGCCCCAGGGATCAATAAAGTACTTTCTATTCTATTTCATTTTATTCTATTTGAATATTGTGTTAAACATGTTGTAGATTAATTGAATATTATGTCAAATATGTTGTATATTAATTGAATATTGTGTAGATGAATTTAATATTGTGTTAAAAGCCTACTGAAAGCCACTACTAGCGACCACGCAGTCTGATAGTTTATATATCAATGATGAAATATTAACATTGCAACACATGCCAATACGGCCTTTTTAGTTTACTAAATTGCAATTTTAAATTTTGCGCCCAAAAATCCTGCTGAAACGTCGCGGTATGATGACGCATGCGCGTGATGTCTCGCATTGTAGAGGACATTTTGTTCCAGCATCGTTCCCAGCTATAAATTGTCTGTTTTCATCGCATAATCCCACAGTATTCTGGACTTCTGTGTTGCTGAATCTTTTGCAATTTGTTCAATTAATAATGGAGACATCAAAGAAGAAAAATGTAGGTGGGAAGCGATGTACTGCGGCCACCTTTAGCAACACAAACACAGCCGGTGTTTCATTGTTTACATTCCCAAAAGATGACGGTGAAGGTTTACTATGGAACAGAGTGGTCAAGCGAACACGGTTGGATTGGACCACACACACAAAGTACAGTGTATGATGCAGCGATCATTTCGAAAGATCGTGTTTCGAAGAGGGTCCCTTGCGAAAGACAGAGATGGGCATCGCCACCACCCGTCGACTGGTACTGAAGAAAGGTGCAGGGCCGACCTTCAGGTTGTACAGATACGACCATATAATCTCACAAAAACACTAGTAACACAATAAGCAGATAAGGGATTTTCCAGAATTATCCTAGTAAATGTGTCTAATAACATCTAAATCGCTCCCACTGTATAGTCTTTTTTTTTTCCCTAGTCCTTCACTCTCACTTTCCTCATCCACGAATCTTTTATCCTCGCTCAAATGGGGAAATCGTTGTTTCTTGGTCCGAATCACTTTTGCTGCTGGTGGCCATGATTGTAAACAATGTGAGGATATGAGGAGCTCCACAACCGGTGACGTCACGCGCACATCGTCTGCTACTTCCGGTACAGGCAAGGCTTTTTTATCAGCACCAAAAGTTGCGAACTTTATCGTGGATGTTCTCTACTAAATCCTTTCAGCAAAAATATGGCAATATCGCAAAATGGTGAAGTATGACACATAGAATGGACCTGCTATCCCCGTTTAAATAAGAACATCTCATTTTAGTCGGCCTTTAAATATGTTGTAGATGAATTTAATATTATGTGAAATATGTTGTATATTAATTGAATATTATGTAGATGAATTGAATATTATGTCAAGTATGTTGTATATTAATTGAATATTGTGTAGATGAATTGATTATGTCAAATATGTTGTATATTATTTGAATATTGTGTAGATTGAATATTGTGTGAAATATGTTGTAGATTAATTGAATATTGTGTTAAATAAATTGTAGATTAATTGAATATTGTGTTAAATATGTTGTAGATTATTATGTAAAATATGATGTGGATTATTGTATTTTAGACAATGTGTTGTAGATTAATTGAATAGTGTTAAATATGTTGTAGATTGATTGTTACATATGATGTAAATAATTGATTATGCAATGTGTTGTATATTCATTGAATATTGTGTTAAAAATGTTGTAGATTAATTAAATAATTTATTCAATATGATGTAGATAATTGAATATTATCCAATGTGTTGTATATTCATTGAATATTGTGCTAAAAATGTTGTAGATTAATTAAATAATTAGTTAAATATGATGTAGATAATTGAATATTATCCAATGTGTTGTATATTCATTGAATATTGTGCTAAACATGTTGTAGATGAACTAAATATTGTGATGAATATGTTGTAGATTATTGAATATTATGTTAAATATGTTGTAGATAATTGAATATTACGCAATGTGTTGTAAAATAATTGAATCTTGTGTTAAATATGTGGTAGATTAATTAAAGTGTGTTAAATATGATGTAGATTAATTGAATATTATGTTAAATATGATGCAGATAATTGAATATTATGCAATGTGTTGTATATTAATTGAACATTGAATGAAATATGTGGTAGATTAATTAAATATTGTGTTAACTATGTTGTAGATTAATTGAATATTGTGTGAAATATGATGTAGATCAATTGAATATTGTGTGAAATATGATTATGTTGGGGCTGAACCGCAGATGTCACTGTGGCTTGTGCAACCCTTTGAGACACTTGTGATTTGGGGCTAGAAGTAAACATTGATTTATTGATTGATTGATGTAGAAGAATTGAATATTGTGTGAAATATGTTGTAGATTAATTGAATATTGTGTAAAATAGGTTGAAGATGAATTGAATATGTGTTGAATATGTTGTAGATGTAGTGTTTACCTTTTTGATGGCGTAGAGAGAGGTAGCTATGGAGAGAAGTGACATGATAACAATGGCCACAGCATAGTAGTAATATTCATCGGCACTCCACAAGATAACACTGAAGAGCTGGAAGATGTAGAAAGGGTTGAGGACCTGCAGGACAACAAACATAGAAGATATGAACATTAAAATAATATGTAAATATACTGTACCTAGCTTCAAGTCATGACGGGGCTCACCTCTTTGATAAGCAGCTTGAAAACAGAAGGCACTTTCACTTCAATCTCATTCACTCCGAAGAAGAGTTTCCTAAAAAGATGGAAGAAAAAAATTCCTGAGAGTCAAATCTTTGACTTTATGCCACAGGACCAGACTGAGCACATTGAAACTTCACCCTTTTCAACACAACTATGACACAATGTCATTCATTCAACACAACTTGAAATGCTTGCTGTGCAGGAAAACTCCACAATTACACAAATTCAACACAAGAACATGACGCCAAAGAAAACCAGTATACTTTGTATACTGTGTTACAATAAATGAAGTTGTCTTACAGCACATGACGACACACATGCGCTAACTGTGTGTTACTCTGTGTGTTACAGTATATTATGTTGTCCTACATTATATTATATTATGTTGTCTTACATTATATGATGTTGTCTTACAGCACATGACAACAACACGCATGCACTAACTGTGTGTTACTCTGTGTGTTACAGTATATTATGTTGTCTTACATTATATTATATTATGTTGTCTTACATTATATGATGTTGTCTTACAGCACATGACAACAACACGCATGCACTAACTTTTGTGCATTACGGTACATTTTGTGTGTTAGAGTATACATTGTGCGCTACAGTACACTGTGTGTTACAGCATACTTTGCGTGTTGGAAGTTAACTATAGAGTAGAGATGCGCGGATAGGCAATTAAATCATCCGCAACTGCATCACCAAAGTCGTCATCCACCCGCCGTCCACCCAAACCAACATTTTATCAGGACTGTACCCGCCCGCCAACCGCCCGCTGAAATACATCAGAGGTCAGCCGCCTTTACCAGCTAGCGGGGGTGTATAAAATAGTCAGAAATTATCATGAATACAAAGGATTCTGGGTATTTGTTGTGTTGCGTTTATGTTGTGTTACTGTGAGGATGTTCTCCCGAAATGTGTTTGTCGTTCTTAATTGGTGTGGCTTCACAGCGTGGCGCATATTACTAAGAGTGTTAAAATAGTTTATATCACAGCCATTAGTGTACTGTGTGTCACCCAGTATACCTTGCAGTCGTGTGCGTGTTGCCGCGGAAGCCACACACAACATGATACTGGACTGACAAGCAGATCGTACATGTTGTAGAAGGCGACAAAGTCAATGGCTTCATAGCACGCCCTAATACTTATTATCTGAGTGACTGCCGGCAGTCATTCAAGAGAATAATAGCGTCTCCTATTGTCTTCTTCGCTTTATGACACGGGTCTTAAATGGCTCTTTGAATGGCAACTTTTTCATGATATTCTAATAATATGACCAGCACCTGTACATACAGTGGGGCAAAAAAGTATTTAGTCAGCCAGCGATTGTGCAAGTTCTCCCACTTCAAATGATGACAGAGGTCTGTCATTTTCATCATAGGTACACTTCAACTGTGAGAGACAGAATGTGGAAAAAAAAATCCAGGAATTCATATTGTATGAATTTTAAAGAATTTATTTGTAAATTATGGTGGAAAATAAGTATTTGGTCAATAACAAAAATTCAACTCAATACTTTGTAATATAACCTTTGTTGGCAATAACAGAGGTCAAAGGATTACTATAGGTCTTTACCAGGTTTGCACACACAGTAGCTGGTATTTTGGTCCATTCCTCTATGCAGATCTTCTTGAGAGCTTTGATGTTTTGGGGCTGTCGCCGAGCAACACAGACTTTCAACTCCCTTCACAGATCTTCTATGGGGTTGAGGTTTGGAGACTGGCTAGGCCACTTCAGGACTTTCAAATGCTTCTTATGGAGCCACTCCTTCGTTGCCCGGGCGTTGTGTTTGGGATCATTGTAAAGCTGGAAGACCCAGCCACGTTTCATCTTCAAAGCTCTCACTGATGGAAGGAGGTTTTGTCTCAAAATCTCACGATACATGGCCCTAATCATTCTTTCCTTAACAAGGATCAATCGTCCTGTCCCTTTAGCAGAAAAACAGCCCCCAAAGCATGATGTTTCCACCCCCATGCTTCACAGTAGGTATGGTGTTCTTGGGATGCAACTCAGTATTCTTCTTCCTCCAAACACGACGTGTTGAGTTTATACCAAAAAGTTCTATTTTGGTTTCATCTGACCACATGACATTCTCCCAATCCTCTGCTGTATCATCCATGTGCTCTCTGGCAAACTTCAGACGGGCCTGGACATGCACTGGCTTAAGCAGGGGGACACGTCTGGCACTGCAGGATTCGATTCCCTGTCGGCGTAGTGTGTTACTGATGGTAACCTTTGTTACTTTGGTCCCAGCTCTCTGCAGGTCATTCACCAGGTCCCCCCGTGTGATTCTGGGATTTTTGCTCACCGTTCTCATGATCATTTTGACCCCACGGGATGAGATCTTGCATGGAGCCCCAGATCGAGGGAGATTATCAGTGGTCTTGTATGTCTTCCATTTTCTGATAATTGCTCCCACAGTTGATTTTTTCACACCAAGCTGCTTGCCTATTGTAGATTCACTCTTCCCAGTCTGGTGCATGTCTACAATTTTTTTCCTAGTGTCCTTCGACAGCTTTTTGGTCTTGGCCATAGTGGAGTTTGGAGTCTGACTGTTTGAGCCTGTGGACAGGTGTCTTTTATACAGATAACGAGTTCAAACAAGTGCCATTAATACAGGTAACGAGTGGAGGACAGAAGAGCTTCTTAAAGAAGAAGTTACAGGTCTGTGAGAGCCAGAGATCTTCCTTGTTTGAAGTGACCAAATACTTATTCTCCACCATAATTTACAAATAAAGTATTTAAAATTCCTACATTGTGAATTCCTGGATTTTTTTTTCACATTCTGTCTCCAACCCTTAAAGTGTACCTATGATGAAAATTACAGACCTCTGTCATCATTTTAAGTGGGAGAACTTGCACAATCGCTGGCTGACTAAATACTTTTTTGCCCCACTGTATGTATGTATATATATATATATATATATATATATATATATATATATATATATATATATATATATATATATATATATATATATATATATATATATATACACACACACAGAACCTTTAAGTCGTGTTTTTAGTGGCACCTTATTGATTATAATTAACTGGACTGATGAAAGACACACAACTTTCGACAACAAGTGATAGGGATTGATGTCAAGGCCAAGAACAATGTCAGCAGAAGACTGGTGGTGTGCTGGTGTCAAATGAATGTTTCAGCAACCATGACCATCAGATGAAAATGTCAAGCCTAGGATTATGTAGCCATAAACAATATTCAGGATAAGCTGCAGTAAAAATTAGTGTTTGAAAAGAAAATGATAGAAAAAACATGATAAATCACCGCACTTGGATAAACTCATGCACTAGGTAGCACTAACTTGGTAGGTAGTTTAAATGTTACCATGAAAACAAGAGCCATTAACGTCTTTCCCCATTGAGAAACAACATTGCGCACCACAATAAAGACCTGAATAAGAACAACACATATATTCTGTTGTGTACATTGAAGTGTGCTCTGAGTAGACAGTGATAGATCTGTAATATGACGTGTATCCGTCTACAAGCCATTTTGCCTTTAACATTAATAAAACACTAAACCTTTACTAATTAAAACTGAAGAAGTAAACATAAATAGTCATGTTTCTTCACCATGAGAGTGTGTTTATTGTGTGTCTACTTTATTCTACAAATAAAACTGGGTTCAAAGTACTTGTACGTGGTGTGGAATGATGACATGGTTACTCACCTGTACTCCTGCTGGTTCCTGGTGAGACCCCTGCTGTGCTCCGAGTGGAGCGCAACACAGCTCACTTTGAGATCCTCCAGGCCGCTGTCAGACAAAGTCGTCGTTGGCGTTACACCAGCAGCACAACAACTCTTCTACTACTTGATGTACTCACGTTAAGTCTTCAAAGTTCTGCACTCGCTCATTCCAAAAGTACTTTGTGCTGTGGAGGGTGAAGTAACGAATCTGAAAGACACACCGGGGAGGCGGTATTGGGAATAGTTTTTTTAACCAGGAGGCAATTCCTGAAAGAATTGCATGTGAATGCTCCAATGCTGAAGTTGAACTGAAATGCTGACAGAATGTAGTACGAATGTAAGAATAGTTTGAGTGTTAAGACATTCAATTTCCAGGAAAACTGGAATTTGGTTTGGAACTTGGGAAAGTGTTAGTTTGAATACCCAGGACAAGTGGAATGTGTTGATGTTGGAATGGTTCCAATAGGTTGAAAAATGTGGGAATTGTGCAACTTTGAAAAACGTCCCATTCACTTCAATGGGAACTTCCTGGAAATTTGGGAATTTGGAAAAAAGTATGATGTTAGCGGAATGTTTTGACAGTGGAATGGTTGAAATGCGATGAAAATTGTGAAAGGAGTCATCGCACAAAAAAGGTTGGAATCAAGGTTAGAAAAATAAACAGGAATCCTGGAAATTTGTTGACCGGGGAAAAATGGTTTGAATTTCCAGGATGAGTTGAATGTGTTGAGGTGTAAATGCTTTCAATCGGTTAAAAATGTGGGAATTTGGAAGTTCGGAAAATGGATAATTCAATTTGAATGGGGAAAATGTCCCTACAAACTGGGAATTCTAGGAACTCCGGGAATTTTTTATAGAATTGTTGAAAGGGAGCACATAATTCTTGAACAAGTGGAATATGTTGAAGTGAAATAGTTTGAATCGGTTAAAAAATGTGGAATTGTGGCATTTTGGAAAATGGATAATTCAATTTGAAGGTGGAAAATGTTCCTAAAAACTGTGAATTCTAGGAAATCCCAGATTTTTTTTTTTTTTGAATCGGTTGAAAAATATAGAAATGGTGGAGGTTTGAAAAATGGATAATTTAATTTGAATGGGGAAAATATCCCTAAAAACTGGTAATTCTAGGAAATCCTGGAATTTTTTTTATAATTGCTGAAAGGGGACACATAATTCCTGAACGAGTGGAATATGTTGAAGGTGGAGTGGTTTGAATCGGTTAAAAAATATAGAAATGGTGGAGGTTTGAAAAATGGATAATTAATTTTGACGGGAAATGTCCCTAAAAACTGGGAATTCTAGGAAATCTTGGAATTATTTATTTTATAATTGTTGAAAGGGAGCACATAATTCCTGAACGAGTGAAACATGTTGAAGGTGAAATGGTTTAAATCGGTTGAAAAATGTAGTAATGGTGGAAGTTTGAAAAATGGATAATTAATGAAATGTCGCTAAAAAGTGGAAATAGTAGGAAATCCTGAATTTAAAAAAAAAAGTATAATTGATAAAAGGGAGCACATAATTCCAGAACGAGTAGAATATGTTGAAAGTGAAATGGTTTGAATCGGTCGAAAAATGTAGAAATGGTAGAAGTTTGAAAAATGGATAATTAATTTTGACCGGGGAAAATGTCCCTAAAAATTGGGAACTCTAGGAAGTCCGGGATTTTTTTTTTTTATAATTGTTGAACAGGAGAACATCAATCCTGAAAGAGTGGAATATGTTGAAGGTGGAATGGTTTGAATCGGTTAAAAAAAAATTAAAAATGGTGAAAGTTTAGAAAATGGATGATTCAATTTGAATGAGGAAAATGTCCCTAAAAAATGGGAATTCTATGAAATGCTGAATTTTTTTAAATTTTAATAATTGATAGAAGGGAGCACAAGTGAAATATGTTGAAGGTGAAATGGTTTGAATCGGTTGAAAAATGTGGAAGTTTGAAAAATGGATAATTCATTTTGACGGGGGAAAATGTCCCTAAAAACTGAATTTCTAGGAAATCCAGGATTTTTTTTTTTAATAATTGTTGAACAGAAGCACATAATTCCTGAACGAGTGGATTATGTTGAAGGTGGAATGGTTTGAAAAATGTAGAAATGGTGGAAGTTTGAAAAATGGATAATTAATTTTCAAGGGGGAAAAATGTCTGGGAAAACCTGGAATTCTGAGAAATCTAGGAATTTTTGGAATTTGTCAAGGGAAAGTCCACAATTCCCGAATTGGCTGAACAGTTTGAAGTTGGAACGGTTTGAATCAGGTGAAAAACGTGGAAAGTAGAGCGCCAAACTCTGGAGAATAATAATAATAATAAATAGAGGAATGTTCACACCATAAGACATTACTCCAGTTCTATGTACACATCATTAAATAGTGTGAAAGTTATTGCCTACCGCTGTGGGCTGGTAGTCTACATATCTCCTGATGAGCTCCTGGGGGGGCCGGGTGTCTCCGTTGGCCATGGATGGGGAGGGAGGGGGGGAAGGGGAGGTGGTCTGGGTGTCCAGGCTGTGGAAGGGGTTGCTCCCTGGGGCTAGCATCACTCGAACCTTAGCCAGGAACCAGCGCCGGAATTCATCCTGGTCAACACCACAAGTGGAATACAAAGCCTTAGCGTTGCTGGATGTCGTGGAAGAGGAAGTGAGCGCAGCAAAGTGTGTCATGTCATGTACAAGGAATTGTTTTTGGCCTGTCAGTGTTTATTTTCATGAAAATACTTTGTCAGCTTTTGTGTAATACTGCAGCTTGTCATCTCATGAGTAGAGATCCATTTTTTTTTAACCAATTATTAGTAGTGTAGGAGGCTGATAATGGATAATTGGAGTGATATTCATTTGCAGTAAACATCATTTAACATGAATATCATATGTCAGTAAACATCTGGACAAGGCTTTATGTTGTTTTTAACACTAGTAAGTAGCAAAGGTGGGTCAGTAGTGACATAATGTTTCATTTACCATCAGAAAACATCATAGACCTTTACATTTCAAAATCTCCTGATAAAATTGGGAAAAATATGACATTTGTCTACATCCCAATAACTCATCTACTACATTTTATACACTTTATTCCTCGTGAAGAATCATGAAATATTGTCAACATTTCAATTAAAACAATTGTGGGCTCCTTCACGTAAATTATAGTTGAGACTAGTGTTGTTCCGATACCAATATTTTGGTACCGGTACCAAAATTATTTCAATACTTTTTTTTTGTTTTTTTGTTTTTGTCCAGCTTCTCAGGTAAATCATATAGTAGATGTAGATGTAGATGTAGATGTAGACGCCCATATCGGCTGTTCAGATTGACTTTACAAAAGAGAAGTGTAGGATATTTCTCTTGTTGCCTTATTTATATTTGACTTTATTAAATGTATTTATATTATCATTTGGTGCAGCCGGGTCGGAGCAGGAGGGGATAGAAAGAGACAAAAAGGAAGAGAGAGGGGGAAATTTTGGGGATAAGAGGGGGATTAGACAGAGAGACAAAAACCACAACAGCAAACACAACAACAATAACAACAACAACATCAGCAAATAGGATGTATAAAAATATGATGGTAAAAGTGATAGCAAAGAAGCAGTTAGTGAAATAAATCATAACACAGAAATGACAATGAGCATTATTAGGCTACAAATGGATCAATACGGATAGCAATAGAAATATCACTATTGAGAATGAATAATAACAATAATTACCTCTTTTATCAACAGTACAGTTGTTCAAATGCAACAATACATTTACGTAATGATAACTAGAGATACCAAACAATGCAGAAAGATGGAGGGGAAGAAAGAGAAGCTGGCTATATTAACCTTGTAGATTGTTATAATAACAATAGGTTAAGCCTTGTCAGTGTGTCATGTGTTACCCAGTTTACCCTAGGGCAACAATGGTAATTTATGTTTGATGAAACCTGATTATGTGCATGAGTGTATGTTTGTATATGTACAGTATGTGTATATGTACAGTATGTGTATATGTACAGTATGTGTATATGTATGTTTGCACAGTGAATGTATATGTACAGTATGTGTATATGTATGTTTGTACAGTATGTGTATATGTATGTTTGTACAGTATGTGTATATGTATGTATGTACAGTGAATGTATACGTACAGTATGTGTATATGTATGTTTGTACAGTATGTGTATATGTATGTATGTATGTATGTATGTATGTATGTATGTATGTATGTACAGTGAATGTATATGTACAGTATGTGTATATGTATGTTTGTACAGTATGTGTATATATATGTATGTATGTATGTATGTACAGTGAATGTATATGTACAGTATGTGTATATGTATGTTTGTACAGTATGTGTATATGTATGTATGTATGTATGTATGTATGTATGTATGTACAGTGAATGTATATGTACAGTATGTGTATATGTATGTTTGTACAGTGAATGTATATGTACAGTATGTGTATATGTATGTTTGTACAGTATGTGTATATGTATGTTTGTACAGTATGTGTATACGTATGTATGTATGTATGTATGTATGTATGTACAGTGAATGTATATGTACAGTATGTGTATATGTATGTTTGTACAGTATGTGTATATGTATGTATGTACAGTGAATCTATATGTACAGTATGTGTATATGTATGTTTGTACAGTATGTGTATATGTATGTATGTACAGTGAATCTATATGTACAGTATGTGTATATGTATGTTTGTACAGTATGTGTATATGTATGTATGTATGTATGTACAGTGAATGTATATGTACAGTATGTGTATATGTATGTTTGTACAGTGAATGTATATGTATGTATGTACAGTGAATGTATATGTACAGTATGTGTATATGTATGTATGTACAGTGAATGTATACGTACAGTATGTGTATATGTATGTATGTATGTAAAGTGAATGTATACGTACAGTATGTGTATATGTATGTATGTATGTATGTATGTATGTACAGTGAATGTATACGTACAGTATGTGTATATGTATGTATGTACAGTGAATGTATACGTACAGTATGTGTATATGTATGTTTGTACAATGAAAGTTCGTGTGGATGTATTAACTTTGAGTACGTAGGTATGTACTGTATTTAAGTATGTATGTGGGAGCGTAGGTACCTATGTATGTATGTATGTATGTATGGATGAATAACGATACTTTTCTTAATAAAGGGGACCACAAAAAATTTCATTATTGGCTTTGTTTTAACAAAAAATCTAAGGGTACATTAAACATGTTTATTATTGCACGTTTGTCCGTAATTAAAATAGTGAACATACTAGACAACTTGCTTTTTTGTAGTAAGAAAACAAACAAAGACCACTAATTTAGCTGCTGACTTTTTTTTTTTATTTATTTTTTTTTTTAAATTGATCTCAACTCTGTACACTGCTGCTGGAATTTTAATTTTCCTGAAGGAACTCTCCTGAAGGAATCAAAAAAGTACTATCTATCTATCTATCTATCTATCTATCTATCTATCTATATGCAGTAACATATTGTGTCATTTATACACCTATTATTTTCTACACATTATGAGGGACAAGTAGAAGGAAATTAATTATTAATCTCCTTGTTCATTCACTGTTAATATCTGCTTATTTTCTGTTTGAACATGTTCTATCTACACTTCTGTTAAAATGCAAAAATCACTTTCAAACCCCGGCCGAGTCGTACCAAAGACTATAAAAAACGGGAGCCATTACCTCCCTGCTTGGCACTCAGCATCAAGGGTTGGAATTGGGAGTTAGATCACCAAAGATGATGCTGCTCACTGCTCCCCTCATCTCCCAGGGGGTGATCAAGGGGATGGGTCATATACAGAGGTCAAATTTCACCACACCTAGTGTGTGTGTGAGACAATCATTGGCACTTTAACTTTAAAGTTCTACTAATTAGTCACCGCGACCCCGAAAGGGAATAAGCGGTAGAAAATGGATGGATGGATGGATAGTCATTAATTGAGCACAACACTCATCTGTGTGTAAATGAGTACTAGTGTACATGCAGTGTGTGCTGTATTCCCCCCAAATAGAAATAGTATGCAGAAGGAACATTGAAAGGGGACCTACCGTGGAGCGCAGCAACACCACTTCAGCATCACAGGCGGAGGTGGGGATGCAGGTGGACTTGACGCACCACTCTGGCATCCAGTAGAGCAGCAGGAGCAGGAAGCCCCCTGTACACAGGACCCCAACACCCACCAGTGCCAGGCGCCAAGGGCACAGACGGAAGCCTTGCAGCTCCTGCACAGTACAAGTGGGAAGGTGTGAGTGGTGTGCACACTTGAAGAGATGCAGTGAGACGAACGCTGACCATCTCTTCTTCTTCCCCCTTGTTGAGGACCTTCAGGTCTTCCTTCTCCATGATGCACAGCAGATGGCAAAGCCCTCCTTGATCGCTGCACACACAAAAACATATCTCTGACCATGTGGTCCACTTGGCCACGGTGAGGGTTTGTTTCAGACATGTTTGACAAGGTTAAGGCTACAAAAGGTGTGGAAAGTTTCCGGAAATTTAACACGGGAAGTTAAGCTTGAGAAGTCTCAATCCAATCCAATCCACTTTATTTTATTTCCATACTTTTATATGGACGGCGTGGCGCTGTTGGGAGAGTGGCTGTGCCAGTAACCCGAGGGTCCCTGGTTCAATCCCCACCTAGTACCAACCTCGTCACGTTCGTTGTGTCCTTGAGCAAGACACTTCACCCTTGCTCCTGATAAGTGTTGGTTAGCGCCTTGCATGGCAGCTCCCTCCATCAGTGTGTGAATGTGTGTGTGAATGTGGATTTATATCGTACATTTAAACAACAAAATGTTTCCAAAGTGCTGCACAACGACATCAAAAACAACATTCAAATACCATCCTGAGCTCCACCAATGACTGAATAAAAACAAAAGATAAAAATAAATACATATAAAACTAGGGATGCACCGAAATGAAAATTTGTGGCCGAAGCCGAATAAAATTTAAACGCTTGGCTGAAGGCCGAATACCGAATAATGAATGCAGTTTTTCACAATTTTTTTATATTGCATAAATAGCCTGGAATAAATATTTAGACATGTTTTTCAAATAAAGTATTTTTTTATTGAATATTGACATTTTTTTAATATTCCAGTAGCCTTTGCTTTTCAAAAAAAGCACAAAGTTTTTCATTTATATTAGGCCTTCAAAAAAAAAATAAAGTGCATTAAAGTGGATAAACCCACAACAAATGAATTATTGTCCTTTTGGCAAAAGTCTGCTTAGCCACAGTAGATATGCTAATAATGTAAACAGAAGGCTCAAGTAAATCTCAATAAGTGTGTGCTTGTAACCTCATACACTTATACAGGTACACAACATATCCCAACGTCACTGCACGTTGGTTGATTGCATCACCGCGTCAAAAAATTGCGTCACACGCCACTATTCGGCCTTGTTTTTAACTCAATCCACCGAAGGCCGAATGTGGCTTTTTTTGCCATATTCGGCCGAATATATTGGGTTACCGATTAATCGGTGCATCCCTATATAAAACCAATACGAAAATAATACAAAACAAAAATGATTAAAAACAATTTTAAGGGTGAAACCAATTAAAACAGAAAATAGAAATCAAAATTTTAAAACAGAGAGGACCACACAACTCACATAGTGCTAAAAGCCAGAGAATAAAGATGCGTCTTAAGACGAGACTTAAAACACTCCACGGTGGGAGCAGTTTGAATATGGAGGGGCAGAGTGTTCCAGAGCTTAGGGCCGACCACAGAGAAGGCCCTGTCTCCCCTAGTTTTAAGTCTGGTCCTGGGCACCACGAGCTGGAGATGGCTCTCGGACCTCAGAGCGCGTGCAGGATTGTAAGTTTGGAAATTTGACCATTTTTTCATTATTCAATATTGGACAGCGTCTATGGGAATATATGGGAATTAATGGGCAATGACAACAATGATATATTATTGGGCACTTGTCTACATGCTGCTGCATCTTTGTGGCATTTTTGTAGCTCTTTGCACACTATTTGCAAATGTACCAAATTTGTGAAATGTCTCCACACATCATACGTGGCGTTATTCTGTTTGTATTTATTTATTCTGGCAAAACACAAATTCAATGCCACACACATATATAAATAGTCAGCCAAACATTTGGAGTAGTCTTTAAAAATATTTGACTGATGGACAAATGAACAGAAATTGGCTAGATGAACAAATGAACAGTGAATCAGCATGCTAAATCAAATTATAATCTACATTCTTGTATGACAACAGAATGGCTAGCAGAACAGAAGGCCGAGGAAAGTACACTTTTTCATTTAGTATTTGCTAGTTGGACTTTACACATCAAAAAAAGGTAAATTCAGTTGTTAGCATAAATGAATGGGATTTAACAGAGAAAATGAGCATCACGGCTAACGGAGAAATATTTTCGGTTCATTATGAGACTGAGGCTTCACGGTGGCAGAGGGGTTAGTGCGTCTGCCTCACAATAAGAAGCTCCTGCAGTCCTGGGTTCAAATCCAGGCTCGGGATCTTTCTGTGTGGAGTTTGCATGTTCTCCCCGAGAATGCGTGGGTTCCCTCCGGGTACTCCGGCTTCCTCCCACTTCCAAAGACATGCACCTGGGGATAGGTTGATTGGCAACACTAAATTGGCCCTAGTGTGTGAATGTGAGTGTGAATGTTGTCTGTCTATCTGTGTTGGCCCTGCGATGAGGTGGAAACTTGTCCAGGGTGTACCCCGCCTTCCGCCCGATTGTAGCTGAGATAGGCGCCAGCGCCCCCCGCAACCCCAAAAGGGAATAAGCGGTAGGAAATGGATGGATGGATGGATTATGAGACTGTGGTGCTACATAAACCTAGCTAGCTAGAGATATTGGCCCCAAAAAACATTTAACAAGTAAAGGAACAGCTAGCTAGCTTGAGTGGAAGTCTGCTGGAGTAGTCTACTGTCACACAGTAAGAAGCAATTACACCTTTATTACACTTAAATACCATACATCAAATATATTTACCCCAGTAATATCATCAACACTTATCTGACTGGATGAAGTCCTTGGTCTGAAATACTAATGTGGCCTCAAAAGCCCTGCTGTAGTGTGTAGCATGCTGGCAATTATCTGTGCATGTTATTGAGGAATACACAGTGAAGGGTTGAAATTCGACTGAATGTGCATTAAATCAGGCTGTTTTAGCTAATAATCATGCTGCAAGATCTATCATGTTGCATTCAATGTTTATCCCCTATTAATTTCCCATTTACTCCCATTTATTCCTGTTAATTCCCATGGAAAGTTTCCAACTTTTGCAAACCAAGACAAGGCACATGAAAAACCTCTCATGGGTAATCTATTTCCAAGTGAGAGAGTAATCCAGGTTTAAGGGAGGCACACACATGATGATGCAGGACACCGCCATCTACAGGACTGTTTCCCTCCTCCAGAAGATGAGGATATGATTCAACCACGAGGACTTGGACTGAAACAAAACCTACTCCTACTATTCCAAAACAGGCTTTCTGCATCTTCACAGAGAAAAAAACTTCCAAGTTGACCTCAAATCACCCTGAGCAGATCTGCTGCCATACAGCTTCCTCCTTGGAGCGGCCCAGATGCCAGTGATATTCATAGACTGCAATATATGGCTGAAGTCATCAACGCTTGGATTACACACGTGCAGTTACAAAGTCCAGCAGGCCGGCCGTAGAACATGGCATACCTGAATCAAGTCCAACCCTCCTTTACCAGAGAGGGACTTTCTCAACGATGGTTTATCATCAACGACAGGGAGAGAAAACACTAAAGCAGCAAATAATGTGGCACAAAGAAATGTTTGGATGTAAAGTGGCACAGGCACCATGTTGCTGCCCTCAGCTGATTGTATCTTGGGTGTATACAAGGGTGGGACCAAACCCTTCCTGGTATTCCACAAAGGCAGCCCACTACAGGCCCGGAGTACTGTGGACCCTATCCAGGGTTTCCACAGGTGTCAGCAAGTCTCATTTAATGTCACAGCACAGTAAAGTAACACCCATGTACTAATGTACATAGTTAACATACATAGTCATTTAATGTCACCTCAACGTAAAGTAACACCCATGTCTTACTGTAGATAGTTACTATTAGGGCTGGGCGATGTGGCCTTTTATTAATATCTGGACATTTTTAGGCCATGTCACGATACACCATATATATCTGGATATTTGCCTTAGCCTTGAATGAACACTTGATGCATATAATCACAGCAGTATGATGATTCTATGTGTCTACTTTAAAACGTTCTTGTTCATACTGCATTCATATATGCTACTTTCATGCAGAGAGGGAAATCACAACTAAGGTAAGTCAATTGACCAAAAATTTATTTATTAAACAGTTATTAAGCAGTGGCACAAACATTCATGTCATTTCCAAAACAGAAAGTGCAAGATTGTCGGAGACATTTTAAAACGAGGTATGAACGCACTTTTGTGCATGATGTCACTAAGATGACATATCAAAACAACACTAAATCAAAGTTCACTTTTTGTACAGAACACCACTACTATATTTTAAAACAAATAAAGTGCACTTTTCTGCATGATGTCACTAAGATGACATATCAAAACAACACTAAATCAAAGTTCACTTTTTGTACAGAACACCACTACTATATTTTAAAACAAATAAAGTGCACTTTCGTGCATGATGTCACTAAGATGACATATCAAAACAATACTAAATCAAAGTTCACTTTTTGTACAGAACACCCCTACTACATTTTAAAACGAATAAAGTGCACTTTCGAGCATGATGTCTGTGGACATTTTCTCCTTCTGTTGTTGACTATTTGTTGACATGCGGAGTTTCAAGCACTCTTTATTGGACTGTTACCTATTGCAATATGCTCGATTAAGGCTGGGCGATATGACTAAAAAATGTATCACGATACAAGTGTTTCAAATCAGTCGATATCGATAATTATTGATAAAAAAAAAAAAAAACTATTCTAAATGAAGACCAGGAGAAAAAAGGCTGAATTTAAATACTTTTATTTTAAATATAACCTTTAACCTTTAGAACGAGGTCAGCATTATGAAAAACAGTCAAATAAATGAAATAATGGTCGATGTGCAAATATCGCTCGGTTGGTAGAGTGGCCGTGCCAGCAACTTGAGGGTTGCAGGTTCGATTCCCGCTTCCGCCATCCTAGTCACTGCCGTTGTGTCCTTGGGCAAGACACTTTACCCACCTGCTCCCAGTGCCACCCACAGTGGTTTAAATGTAACTTAGATATTGGGTTTCACTATGGAAAGCGCTTTGAGTCACTAGAGAAAAGCGCTATATAAATATAATTCACTTCACACTTCACTAATGACATCAAATAAATGCTTAATCCAACAAAATGTGCAAAGTATTGTAATTAAGAAATTAGTAGTGTACAACTCAGGCTTTAAAGCCATATTGGTGACAATAAATGCAAATAAATAACAGTAATATTAAGCAAGCAGAAACAAACATGTCTTACAGGATATTGTAAACATCGGAATAAACTTGCGTCTGAACATCCATCCATTTTCTACCGCTTATTCCCTGTCGGGGTCGCGGGGGGCGCTGGCGCCTATCTCAGCTACAATCGGGCGGAAGGCGGGGTACACCCTGGACAAGTCGCCACCTCATCGCAGGGCCAACATCTGTGACAAAATACTGCCAAACTGGTGACGTTTCCTTTTTTATTTCCAATTTCCTCTCGTGCTGCCGCACTCACATTCCTGTTTCATATCACTCCTCGTCGTCAGCTAGCCGTTGTTGCTTTTTTTTTTTTTTTTTTCCTGTTAGCATTTCCCAGATTGCCTTGCGGTGTTCAGGCTCGGCCGTGATAGGTCGGGAGGCCAAAGCCCTTCCTCTGCCTACACCCCCCAGAATGCCGTGCGGTTGCGCATCGGCCTTTCTTCCTATTTTGTTCTAACAGAACTCAGTGAAATTATCGAACGTTCTATCGACCCCCTTTTCTATTGATATTGATCACATGTCTATCGCGATACATATTGTTATTGTTTTATCGCCCAGCCCAATGCTCTATTTTATAGTCTAGCAAGAACTTCTCCAAATAAAGAGCTGACTCTGCTATTTAAGATGTCCTGAATTACGCCATGGCCACACAAACATTACAACTCCTTAACATCCTTTTAAAACACGCCCGACATTTTGACCAATCATAAGCCTGAGAAAATGAACACAGCTAACTTGGTCGAGTATAAAAACGTCTGTTCAACGATATATGGCACTGACATGTACATATCCTTCAAATGTGTGCCAAGGAAACAACTTCAACATTTTTGTGTTCCTGGATTTGTTTAAGTGGGCCGCTACATCCCAGCATTCAACATCATAGCTTGTATTCCGTTGTAAAATGTCATGTTCTTGTCACAGATTTAGTAGTAACACATAGCAAAGAAACACAAAAAGCTGAGTTTTAAGGACAAAAACCCTGGTGTACACTTGATATGAGGACAATCATTAAGCTGCAACAACACTGCGATGGAGATAAAGAGAGACTATAAAGGGCTGCTTTCAGTATATGACTCGGTCAGTCTGATTATTCTGCTGGCTGGTTTGCCATTTCTTCTCTTCCAGTTAATAGTTTACGTAGGGCTTTGAATGTGCTACTTTGGGATCCACTTCCTTTCTGTTTTGAGTAAATGGTTGTGGCACAGTTAAACATTAAAGGTTGAGGATCTGAGTCATGCTGGAGTAAAATCTTAGGATTGACAGATAGTAGAGACACAAAAACAATAAATGAGGAAACTGACTTGATTGAGAAAGTCAAACATCCATCCATTTTCTACCGCTTATTCCCTTTTGGGGTCGCGGGGGGCGCTGGCGCCTATCTCAGCTACAATCGGGCGGAAGGCGGGGTACACCCTGGACAAGTCGCCACCTCATCGCAGGGCCAACACAGATAGACAGACAACATTCACACTCACATTCACACACTAGGGCCAATTTAGTGTTGCCAATCAACCTATCCCCAGGTGCATGTCTTTGGAAGTGGGAGGAAGCCGGAGTACCCGGAGGGAACCCACGCATTCACGGGGAGAACATGCAAACTCCACACAGAAAGATCCCGAGCCTGGATTTGAACCCAGGACTGCAGGACCTTCGTATTGTGAGGCAGACGCACTAACCCCTCTGCCACCGTGAAGCCCAGAAAGTCAAACATGACATCTCAAACTGATGACTGTCACATAGTCGTTACCCACACTGGATGTACAAAATTAAATAAAGTAAGGCTGTAATGTAGAGCAGTGTTTTTTAACCACTGTGCTGTCCAAGTTCACATATTCGGGTTAATAGTATTTTTTGCAAACCAGTAATTATAGTCTGCAAATGATGTGTTGTTTTTGAGTGTCGGTTCTGTCTAGACCTCAGCAGAGTAACCGTGTAATACTCTTCCATATCAGTAGGTGGCAGCTGGTAGCTAATTGCTTTGTAGCTGTCGGGACAGTGGGAGGCAGCGTGCAGGTAAAAAGGTGTCTAATGCTTAGACCAAACATAAACAAAAGGTGAGTGCCCCTAAGAAGAAGCTTAGGGAAGGCTATGCAGAACGAAACTAAAACTGAACTGGCTACAAAGTAAACAAAAACAGAATGCTGGACGACAGCAAAGACTTACTGTGAAGCAAAGATGGCGTCCACAATGTACATCCAAACATGATATGGCAATCGACAATGTCCCCACAAAGAAGAATAAAAACAGCTAAAATATTCTTGATTGGTAAAACTAAGTAGATGCGGGAAATATCACTCAAAAGGAAGACATGAAACTGCTAGCTACAGGAAAATACCAAAAAAAGAAAAAAAGCCACCAAAATAGGAGCGGAAGACAAGAAGTAAAACACTACATACAGGAAAACAGCAAAAAAGCCCAAATAAGTCAGGGCGTGATGTGACAGGTGGTGACAGTACACCTACTTTGAGACAAGAGCTGTTGTCATGCATGCTTGGTTATGCTTTAAAATCGTTTTCTAACAATTCCGACAACTTTTTATTGTCAACTGAGTTTAATTCAATGATTTCTGCTGGTGGTGTAGCCTCCACATTGTTTCAACACTAAAAATGTGCCTTGGCTCAAAAAAGGTTGAAAAACACTGGTGTAGAGTAGTAGAGTATACATGATACATAACAGGAATTATTTTTGTCCTTTTACTGGCTGACTGGATAATGATGACAAGGTTACTTTGTATTTACAATGGAAAGTACAAGTTCCGTGTGTAAACTTTGAGTTAGGCTAAAACAAATGTGGCACTGAGATTTGGCTGTGTGTGTGTGTGTGTGTGTGTGTGTAATCTTCTTGAAAAGGTGGTGTTGTCGTACCTTGAGAGCCAGGGACCAACTGCCCCAGGTGGTCTCCTGCAGTCAGCTTGCTCTTACCACACCAACCTGGAACCTGCAAACAAAAGTCACAAAAAAGTGCAACATGAAGAAAAGACCAACAACCATCGCCTTCATAAAAACCCTGAAGCACTCCCGTCGTCATACTAAATGGATTGGCGATACATCCAACTAGAGCTGGTATCAGCACCTGAATTGCATTGACCGTGGTTTCTAGAACGCCATAATGACGTAGGATGAAAAACATCACAGAACCATTGATGTAGTCAAAGGCCTTCTTTAAAATCAACAAAAGGTAACATTTAATGGAAGTTGGTATTCTCCAAAACCTTCCATGATTCTTCTCAAAATATGGATTTGCCGAGCACAGCTGCAACCTAGACGTAAACCTATCACAGCAGAGTCTCGGTGAGGCCAAACCCGGTTAAGGAGGGTCTTATTTAGATACTTTGCCAAGTAGTCATGAGACAGATCACCCTTCATTGGCAGTGTGGTGATGACATTTGTAACCCACTGTTTAGGAGACCTCCTAGCAGCAGGCATGGATGGCATCAACCACACGGGCACCACCTCCTTGGAGAGCCTCTGCAGTAATGGCTCACTCAAGGCCAGATGCTTTCTCGATTTTCATGGCTGTGATTGTTTTGGCTGTTTCTTCACAGGACCAGTGCAGATGGAGAGGTCTTTTCTTGCAGAAGGAGGTAGAGGTCTGACAGAGTCAAGCCACTCTCATCGTTCATAAAAGAGCTGAAATAAGTCTTTCCACTACTCAGGACTTCATTCTTGGGTGGCTCACCGGTCCTCAGTTTCACCTGGTGTTTGAATATTTATGTCTAAGTTATCACACAACTCTTAGGCTTAAAGGCCGTTGCTATAGTTATTATTTGTGCTGAAGTTGCACTTTTCTATCTGTGCAAAGGGACAACTTGCAATCTTGGATTGCGAGTCGTCTCGTATCAGTGTTAGTGTCCAGACCAGGCCTGCTGACTGCCAGGGGCTAACATTGAGTACCTTGACGCAGACAAAGCAAATACGGCTATATCACGAGTGTCAGCACATTTCCATTTCTGGTGCTGCTGAAATTACCCCCCTTCCTTCAGAAGCAGCCTCAGTGATGTCACCAGGGACCTCCCGAATAAGTAGTGGAGCACATGGGCTGTGCCTTAGGGCATAGGTTGAAACTGTAACTGAGTGTACAGCCCAATACGTCTCTCCTCATTGAGCAAAATGAAAGTCTGTCTCTGCATGATTCCTTGCTTCTTGTCTGTTTAATAGATGTCATCAGTGTTTGAACCTGACACTGGCTTTGGTGTTCCTCCGAGACAATGATTGTGTAACATATTTAGTTATAATGATACTTATGAAACCAGAAATTAAAGTTTATTTGCCGTAATGGAGGGGATTGTTTATCATTTTAGGGGAGCAGCTCCACACTGTTTATGGAGACACACAATAAGCTGCTGAGCTACGAAGACGTTTGATACCGTTTAGCATATCCCTAATTTATTACACTTGTAGT
The DNA here is from genome assembly GCF_033978795.1 of Nerophis ophidion. Taxonomy (NCBI): domain Eukaryota; kingdom Metazoa; phylum Chordata; class Actinopteri; order Syngnathiformes; family Syngnathidae; genus Nerophis; species Nerophis ophidion. Next base: position 43,500,121 of record NC_084632.1, read on the forward strand.
CCGGCGCTATTGTCTTGTTCTTCTGTCCAATCATTAAAAATGAAATCTCAAGTGCACTTCAGAGCTGCTCTGCATATCTTACAAATTGCATGGCTATTGTATAAATGTCCGTCCTTGTTGTAAAATCCAACAGGTTCCAAACTTTTAGTTTTTGTTTTGCTGAATATCATTGGTGTGGACTTGCTAGCACTGCAGCTATTTCCATCCATTGTGGTCTTCCATCACGTAAGATAACAGAGCATGCGCCTGACCCCGGATTTCCAGCTGCTGAATGACACGACAAATGAGTACATGTGGGTTCTGGAGGCCCAAAATCAAAGAATCATATTAAAGGCTTATCCTGGACAGCTTTTTGGGGACCTGACACAGGGGAAGGCGAAGCAGAGAAGTTAAATGAAAGTGTGTGTACAAACTAAAGCCTGCGAGGGATGTTATTGCTGTCCTGTTGTTGCTTGCTACAAAAATAAAAACTATCTGTCGTCACGTCAGGTCAGTGCTGGTGGGTAGGGAAGGACGGCAAAGTTCAGAGAGGGTAATCTTTGTCTAGACTAGGCTAGACTACTGCAACACACTTCTTGTCGGGATCCCCAGCAAGAAGATCCAGAAGCTGCATTACTTACAGAATAGTGCTGCGGAGATCTTGATGAGAGTGCCGAAATACGACCATATCACACCAGTTCTCAAATCCCTTCACTGGCTTCCTGTTACACTCAAAATTGAATAATAAATTCTCCCTACTACTGGAAATGCCCCCCTCTACATCAAAGAACTACCCACCCCCAAATCCTCCACTCGAAACCTCCGCTCCGGACAGGCTAACCTCCTCCAACCTCCGAGGACAAAGCTACGAACAATGGGAGACCGGGCTCTCTGCTCCGCCGCTCCCAGTCTGTGGAACGCTCTCTACCTGACCACCTAATGGCACCACATACTGTGGATGCTTTTTAAAAAAAAAACCTTTTTTAGATATATGCATACTAGTTTTAGCTATTAGACTGTTCTAGTTTTTATTTCTATTACCTTCTAATTTTTTTTTAATACACTGTAGCACTTTGAGGTTGTTTGCTCAATGTAAAGTGCTTTTTTACAAATTTAATCTAAAATTATTATTATTGTGGAGCAGCCCTGGCTGTCGTGTTGTTTTAAAGACCAGTTTCTAGTTCCTGTTCCTAATATACATAAATGACATGCCATCAGCATGACACTGTGAATTGTTCCCGTTTGCGGATGACACGGCCCTGCTGGTATCCGGCAAGGACAAGTCACAGGTGGAACAAATCCTCAGTGCTGAACTTCTTAATATTTGCACCTGGCTCGCTGACAACAAGCTATCCATACACTTAGGTAAAACCGAATCCATCCTATTTGGGTCCCATATCAACCTTAAGAAAGTCAGTGACTTCACTATAAAAGTGGATGACATTGTTATCACCAGGAAAGATGAGGTCAACTGCCTAGGTTCCATTCTAGAGGCTAATCTTTCCTATGATAAAATGGCAACAAAGGTAAACAAAAAGGTCAAACAAAGAACAAGATTCCTCTACAGAATCTCCTCTCTGGTCAACAAAAGCACCATGAAGATTCTAGCGGGAACTCTCATTCTACCCCTTTTCGATTACGCTTGCACCTCCCGGTACCACAGCACCTCCAAAACCCTCAAATCTAGACTCCAAACATTCCAGGACAAGTTAGTCCACCCCAGATCACACCTCACTCCAACCCACTTCTCTAAAGTGGGCTGGCTCAGGGTGGAGGACAGAGTGAAACAACTTGCACTGAGCCTAGTCTATAAAATCCGCTACACCTCCTTGATACCGAAGTACATGTCAAACTACTTCCTTAACATAAATGACCGCCATAACCACAACACCAGGGGGAGCTCCACAAACCACGTTAAACCCAGATTCCGATCTAACAAAGGTCTTAACTCATTCTCTTTCTATGCCACATCAATGTGGAATGCACTCCCAACAGGTAGAAAAGTAAGTGCATCTCTAGCCTCCTTCAAAAGTGCTCTAAAACAACACCTCCAGGCAACTTCAAACTTTTACTAATACCCTCCTCCATTCACATCCTATCTAAATAACCTAATGTAAATAATCAAATGTATTTCTAATGTATATACTTGTTCTTACGCTAACTGAACTCAGTATGTTCTCCGCTGGCTGTACATATCCTACTAAGTTATGAAGTAAGACCTACACTGTTTCAATGTCCATTTCTTTGTTGATGCAATTGTTGATGACTGAAGTACTGATATCAACCAAAGCTCCTCATCCCACCCCCCGGATTGTAAATAATGTAAATGATTCAATGTATATACTATGATTATTAACTTGTGTGATGACTGTATTATGTTGATAGTATATATTTGTACCATGAATTGATTAACGTGGACCCCGACTTAAACAAGTTGAAAAACATTTCCTGGTCAATTGTACGGAATATGTACTGAACTGTGCAATCTACTAATAAGTTTCAATTAATCAATCAATGGTGAGGAACTCTGACATTTCTAGTATTTTGTGGGATGTAGGTGTGTCATAGAGTTTTGCTTGTAGATGTCATGTGAAGTGTTTCTGGAAGCATAAACGAGGTTGAGTGTGTAGCCAGTAGATGGGTGGTATAGATGCAAAATGAGACAACAAGTATTTGTTACAACATGTCATACATTACCCTCACGTTACATTTCTAACTATAAGAGGATTACATTGGCTATTTGGTACAAAGATGAAACAGGGAGGCACTTGTACAAGCAGTGTCAGGTGAAGAAATATTACAGACTATTGGCTAGGGTTGGCTCCATCACAACCTTTGCCTGTTTAAAAATGATGGGAAGCCCTAAGCTGACATGTGACGATGTAGTTTGGAGTCAACTTCTAATAGGAACCAAAGAAAAACAACTATTTGGTTAAACACACAGAGGAAAAAAAGAATATGGCTCCAATGAAGCCAGAACAATAATTAATGTTAACATAATATACTTCTTTGGCAAATATTCTCCTAGCTTATTAAAAGCTATACAGAGTTTTTTTTTTAATGATTGTGAACAATGGGCAAAAAAGTGCAGTTCCTATTTAGGTCACAGAGGAATGTTCACAAAATTGCCAAGGTCATTTATTCCTTACAGGCCATTATCTTCAAAGGGGTTCTCACATTATCTTAAAGGGGTAATGTCACATGATCACCTGAGGATGATTTTACCATTGGGCATTTAAAATTAAGTTACAAGTATCAATGATTGTCACACACACACTAGGTGTGGCGAAATTATTCTCTGCATTTGACCCATCACCCTTGATCACCCCCTGGCAAAATACAACAAACGACAGCCTTTTTTTAAGCGGTTTGCAAGCATTATGATGAATTCTTTATCTAAACAGGAAGACATAAACATGCCATTAGTCTTTATCCCAATGAGAGCAGACATTGTACAGTAAGATACTTTTTTATTATGTTAGTAGTTATCCCAATGAGAGCAGGCATTGTACAGTAAGTGAGTGTTTTATTATGTTAGTAGTTTATACATCTATATACTATATATTGTTTTTCAAATCAACTGACATGTATACTATGTATATGTAAATAATTGATCATTTTATAACATAATTTTCTATATACATGTTACAGGTTATATATCTTTTTTTTATTGAATGTATCAAATGTGATTAATATTTATTGGAACACAATGGAAACAAGCCTTTTGGCTTTTTCTCCCAAACATTTGCCTTTTTAAAGCATTACATGGATTCAATTCATTAAGATGTCAATAAACTTCTCAATCAATCTATCTTGTAGCTTAGCAATAATGCTACTGCCTTATCACACAGCTTCTAAAACATGTTACCATCCTTCCTATATTCAGGCTCAAAAATACAAGGTTCTGAATCATCGTTTGTCCCAAAGTAATTGTTGTCTGTCATGAAGTATGCCCTGATTATTTTAGTTGTCATTATTGAAGGACAAAGCAACGCCGCCATCGCGTCAGTGAAATTAATGTCGCAGTATGCTTAAAACATGTAAATATCTCATATTATCATGAATGTTACTGCATTACGCATATACTTATACATGTATATAAATATACTTACATATACAATATATATTTATGTAAGTATATAAAATGTTAATGGATGTTTTAGTGCACTTTCAAGGCAGAATATATAAACTCCCTTTGACAGCTTTGTTAGCTGACTTTTGCTAGTGTGTATTTATAAATTAAAATCCATATAAAAAAAACAAAACGTGTTCTTGTCTTTCCTCGGGATTGTGACTGATAGACCACATTCCCAAAGAGGGCAGTTCCCCTTTAAGCACAGGCACAAATAGAAAAGGGTGAACAATGAACATGAGTCCATAATTCATGGAAGCAAGCTTTCTTATCATCAATGTGCTTTCTTTATCACTTCCCCTCCATTCTTCAGGCAGAATAATCATGCGCTTTACTTATTACGTTGATCAATGTCTGACAGGACCACCTGCCCTTCCCCTCCTGTCCCAAAAACATGAGCGCTGTGTAATCTCCTGGCAAAGATACATTGTACAGTCATGAGGGCTAACATATTCAGCTACTGTGAATCAACTCTGCGTAATAATACAATACATTGTCAGAGGTGGGTAGAGTAGCCAGAAATTGTACTCAAGTAAGAGTAGTTACTTTAGAGATGTATTACTCAAGTAAAAGTAAGGAGTAGTCACCCAAATATTTATTTGAGTAAAAGTAAAAAGTATGTGGTGAAAAAACTACTCAAGTACTGAGTAACTGATGAGTAACCTGTTTGTTTAATGATGACGGCAACAAGTAATGCACAAAAACATAAAAATAGCAATGAACAAATTCAACGCCAGGAATATCTCTTAAGCAACTAAAACAATAATATATATTAAATAATATATATTTGGTTTCACACTGTATTGAAAAAAAAAAATTGAAAAATAATTTTACCTTTGCAAGCTCATTACACTATTGGCTAAGTTTTATATTCATAAATGTAAGTTTCTCAATACCCGACCTGTTTTTTGTGCCTTTAAAAAAGATTTAGAACTCTACATTTAAACACTCTACCTCTAACAAGCAAAAAGCTGTGTAAACGATGATGCTGTGTTCCAAATTTAAGTTATTTACTGAGATTGAGTGAGCCTATGGCTTTGCACTTTGTTTATTATATATATATATATATATATATATATATATATATATACTTTTTGCATTATATTTTAGTTACTTTGAATTTACACATTGCGCTGTTTTGTATAGTTTTTGTACTTACTTTGATTATTATTTTCAACTGTTTGTAAATGTTGAAATTTATAAATAAAGGTTTATAAAAACTATTTTTTTTAAAAGTGTGCAGTTAATCATGTGACCGCCTGGCTCTGTTTGATTGGTGCAACGGAGTCAAACGTCACCAGTGACTGCATTTGATTGGTGAAACGGAGTCAAACGTCACCAGTGACTGCATTTGATTGATGAAACAGTGTCAAACGTCACCAGTGACTGCATTTGATTGGTGAAACGGAGTCAAACGTCACCAGTGACTGCATTTAATTGGTGAAACGGAGTCAAACGTCACCAGTGACTGCATTTGATTGGTGAAACGCAGGCATGTGATAGATCCTACTTTGAAGGTCTGTATGACAAACAAAAACAAACAAAGCGTGCATTAACAGATCGATAAAAATCAGTAGCGAGTACCGAGCTGAGTGTAGATAAAAGGAGCGGAGTAAAAGTAGCGTTTCTTCTCTATAAAAATACTCAAGTCAAAGTAAAAGTATGTTGCATTAAAACTACTCTTAGAAGTACAATTTATTACAAAAGTTACTTAAGTAGATGTAACGGAGTAAATGTAGCGCATTACTACCCACCTCTGCAGTCATTAATCATACACCACATTTGGGCCTGAAAATGGCAGAAAAATGCCATAAAAGATGTTTATCAGCTCGTTAAAAAAGGATGTTGTGTCTGCCATGTGGACGCAAACGTGCAATATGGCAGTGTTTTTCAACCAGTGTGCCGTTGGAGATTATCTAAGTTCACCTATTTGGGGTAAAAAATATTTTTTGCAAACCAGCAATTATAGTCTGCAAATGATGTGTTGTTGTTGAGTGTCTGTGCTGTCTAGAGCTGGCCAGAGTCCCCGTGTGATACTCTTCCATATCAATAGGTGGCAGCAGGTAGCTAATTGCTTTGTAGATGTTGGAAACAGCGGGAGGCAGCGTGCAGGTAAAAGGGTATCTAATGCTTACACAAAAAAATAAACAAAAGGTGAGTGCCCCTAAGAAAAGGCATTGAAGAACGAAACTAAAACTGAACTGGCTACAAAGTAAACAAAAACAGAATCCTGGACGACAGCAAAGACTTACTGTGGAGCAAAGATGGCGTCCAAAAAATGTGCCTTGGCTCTAAAACACTGCAATATGAAAATATTAGGAGGATCTTCTACAACATAAATAAAAAATAAAAAAAAGTACCACTGAGCGTGTCCACTCCTCTTTGGCACCACTGAGTACTGTATTTCCTTGAATTGCCGCCGACGCTCTAATTAATTTAAAATCTCTTCTCACTCCGGCACTTACCAAAGGCATGCGGTAAATTTAGGCCTGCGCTTAAAAATTGAAGTGTGATGTAAGGATACCACCATGAAAAACACATTTATGGTCTTACTTTTACTTATAAATGAAGTCCATGCGCAGTTCCTTCTGATCAAAAACATCGATAACTTGTTTATAGAAGTCTTCCTTATCTTTCTTCAGTTTTAAAAGTCTCTGTCTCAATGGAGATCTTATTTTATTACCTCCTGCTTCGATTGAAAGTCCAGTTTAGAAAACTTTTTTATTTTATGTATGTAATCCTGCATGTTAAAAGTGCAAGCAGAGGAAAAAATAAACGATCGCTGCTCACTCTTGCTGCTTGTTGTCACTTCTTCTGCAGCCGAGTAGTCGCAAGAAGGATCACCAGCGCCCTCTACCACCAGAAAGCGGGAGTCAATTAATGACTCATATTTTTATATTCTATATAAATTCTATATTCTCATATTCGACTTTAAACTCACCTTTAGTTGTCCCACTGCAAACCGAGGCAATATTTGGCATTGATAAAACTTTTCTGCGAATCAAAATTAAGGAACAATAAAAACGCAATAAACGGGGACGGTAATTTGATCCGGCAAATGTAAACTTAACAAAACAACGGCGAAAAGCGACAATCGATGAAATTTAAAAAAACAAGCAAACCGGGCCGTAAAAAAAATAATAAAATAAAATCTGCGTCCTTTTTTTATTTCAATGTTTAAAAAGACACAAAAAGTGCGTTAACGCCAACACTGATAAGGTTAGCAATACGGTCAATGCCGATACAATAAGGTTAGAGATCCAGTCAATGCCGATACCATAAGATTAGTGATCCGGTCAATGCCGATACCAGCGATATGGTCAATGCCGATACCATAAGGCTGGGGAAACAGTGAATGCCAATATCACCATAAGGTTGAAGATATGGTCAATGCTGACACTGGAAGTGTGTTATCAATGTTCTCATTCCTCACTTGGATCGATATAGATTAGATTGTTACACAAGAATCTACATGCAATAACATCTACTTGTAAATGTGTTTATGTAAGACTATTTATTGAGTAATGACATAAGTCTAACAAGTAACAAAACAATTATAGTGTTACAAAGGGCATGTGTGTATGATTGTTTTGTAAACAATACAGAGTCTTTATGATTGTTTTATACACAATACAGTCTTTATGATTGTTTTATACACAATACAGAGTCTTTATGATTGTTTTATACACAATACAGAGTCTTTATGATTGTTTTATACACAACAACGGAGAGTCTTGTAAGCATTACTAAAGATGAGCAAACATTAACAAAGATGCATCGACATAAAAAGTAATTGCTGCCTCTTTAAAGATTGACAAAGCGTTTTTAAAATCAACTTCAATCTTAACTTCATGTTGACTTGTTGACATACATACATACATACATACATACATAGATACATACATAGTGGAGAATGCATATATTTTAAACAGTTATTGATTTTTTCATAGTCATGTTTAAAGCAGCTAAAATGTTCCCATGTGTACTCTTTGTGCTTGAATCTCATGGCCACAAATAAACTCTGTGCCTTACCTTGAAGGCGTTGGAATGTGGGAGTATGATGTACTCCCTTTTTACCTTATTGGTATTAGAACATACTTGGTCAACAGCCATACAGGTCACACTAAGGGTGCCCTTTTAAACCATTTTAACACTCTTACTAATATGTGCCACACTGTGAACCCACACCAAACAACAATGACAAACACATTTCGGGAGAACATCCGCACCCTAACACAACATAAACACAACGGAACAAATACCCAGAATCCCATGCATCCCTAACTCTTCCGGGCTACATTATACACCCCCGCTAGCAACAAATTCTCCCCCCACCGTGAGTCGGTTGAGGTGGGCAGGGCTGGGGTGGGAGGGGTTTGGTGCTAGCGTGGGTGTATAATGTAGCCCGGAAAAGTTAGGGATGCATGGGATTCTGGGTATTTGTTCGGTTGTGTTTATATTGTGTTTCTCCCAAAATGTGATTGTTATTTTTGTTTGGTGTGGGTTCACAGTGTATCGCATATTAGTAACAGTGTTAAAGTTGTCAATATCACAACCCTCAGTGTGACTTGTATGGCTGTTGAGCAAGTATGTATTAGAACAATGAGGCTGTATTCCTTTCTGGGTAATATGGGAGCCGTTTGCGTATTCCATAAGTTGTCTCTTCCCGTTGGATTTTCAGACGGCTTCTAGATGCTGGTATTGGCGCATTGTAAGGCTGGTCTCCTAAAGCTTTAGTAAAATTTGCTAATATTCCTCTTCTGTCTTGATGGTCCTTCTTCTTTCGACATATATGTCATCTGAAAGAACTTGGGATTGACCAGTGACTTTTATTCCCTGAGAGGAAGACTGGTCAGACGCAATGACACACATACATACATACATACATACAATGACATACATATAATCAATCAATCAATACATACATACATACAATGACATACATGCAATGAAATACATGCATACATACATACAATCATACAATGACATATAATCATACATACATGCAATGAAATACATACAAGAACATACATAAATACATACATGCAATGACATACATACGATGACATACATACATACATATATACATTGACAGACATAAAATGACATACTTACATACAATGACAGACATACATACATATATACATACAACCATACAATGACATACAATTACATACATACAATGACATTCATACAATGACAGACACAAAGTCAAACAGAATTGTAACAACATGAAGTGCGGTAAATGAGTCGTCAAAGACACAAAGTTAAACAGATGTGTAACAACATGAAGTGTCGTAAATGAGACACAAAGTTGAAGAGATGTGTAACAACATGAAGTGTCGTAAATGAGACACAAAGTTGAAGAGATGTGTAACAACATGAAGTGTCGTAAATGAGACACAAACTGTAACAGCCTGAAGTGTCATAAATGAGACACAAAGTGTAACAGCCTGAAGTGTTGTAAATGAGACAAAAAATGTGACAGCCTAAAGTGTCGTAAATGAGACACAAAGTGTAACAACATGAAGTGTCGTAAATGAGACACAAAGTGTAACATGAAGTGTCGTAAATGAGACAAAAAGTGTAACATGAAGTGTCGTAAATGAGGCACATAGTGTAACAACCTGAAGTGTCGTAAATGAGACACAAAGTGTAACAGCATGAAGTGTCGTAAATGAGACACAAAGTGTAACATGAAGTGTCGTAAATGAGACAAAAAGTGTAACATGAAGTGTCGTAAATGAGGCACATAGTGTAACAACCTGAAGTGCCGTAAATGAGACACAAAGTGTAACGGCATGAAGTGTCTTAAATGAGACACAAAGTGTAACATGAAGTGTTGTAAATGAGGCACATAGTGTAACAACCTGAAGTGTCGTAAATGAGACACAAAGTGTAACGGCATGAAGTGTCTTAAATGAGACACAAAGTGTAACATGAAGTGTTGTAAATGAGACACAAAGTGTAACAGCCTGAAGTGTCATATGAGACAAAGTGTAACAGTGTGAAGTGTTGTAAATGAAACAAAAAGTGTAACAACATGAAGTGTTGTAAATGAGACACAAAGTGTAACAACATGAAGTGTTGTAAATGAGACACATAGTGTAACAACATGAAGTGTTGTAAATGAGACACATAGTGTAACAACATGAAGTGTTGTAAATGAGACACAAAGAGTAAAAGCGTAAAGTGTCGTAAATGAGACACCAAGTGTAACAACATGAAGTGTCGTAAATGAGACACAAATTGTATCACCCTGTAGTGTTGTAAATGAGACACAAAGTTGACAAGATTGTTGTGCTAGCTCCTGGCTAACGTCACAAACATTGACCTCCCGAATAAAGCACACTTGAGTCCCCGCACCACTGCACCTTCAGCACGGCGTTATGTCCCCCACTGAGCCAACATCCTACTTTGTTGTTGCTGCGCGCGTGAAGAGGCGCCAAGCTAACTAAGTAACTAGCCGCCGCTAGCTGGCTGAGCTAAGTGGCCACACATGTGCGACAGAAGTGAGACATCATTGATAGATTTACTCACCCAGAACCACCGGGACGAGCTGAAGATCACCTCCGAGTCATGTTGGGGTGGAGCCGGCGGTTGTGTGGAAGAAGAGACGCTTTAAGAGAAGACAATGTCCTCCTGCAGTGTTGTGATGTTGACACTTTGCACGCTAACAACTGCCCTCAACCGGCTGGTCAACGGCCGGAAGTGACGTCACGCCATGGCGGCAACCTGCCGAGGTGCCGGAAGTAACAAGGGTGCTTGGTACAAAGGTGCTGTTTGACGTACAAAGTGAAAGTAATTAAAAAAAAACATGACGTACAAAGTGAAAGTAATATGACAAAAAAAAAGATGACTACAAAGTGATTCACGTAAGTTTTGTCATCAACTGTCAGCCATCAGTGTAAATGACGTCACCTGGATTTAAATGTGATGATGCTGCTCATCTTTTAATATCACTGCTGCTATACAACATTTTCTCTTTTTGCCGTTTCGTATGTATATATGTATTTGTGTATGTCATTTTCTATATTTATTTGTATGTATGTCATTTTCTATATTTATATGTATGTCATTTTCTATATTTGTATGTATGTCATTTTCTATATGTATGTATGTATGTATGCTTTAATTTTCCTGAAGGAACTCTCCTGAAGGAATCAATAAAGTACAAATTATCTATCTATGTCATTTTCTATATGTATGTCTGTCATTTTCTGTATGTGTATGTATTTATTTATGTCATTTTCTATATGTATGTATGTCATTTTCTATATATACGTATGCATGTATCCTTTAATTTTCCTGAAGGAACCCTCCTGAAGGAATCAATAAAGTACTATCTATCTATCTATGTCGTTTTCTATATGTCTGTCTGTCATTTTGCCCTGCGATGAGGTGGAGACTTGTCCAGGGTGTACGCCACCTTCCGCCCGATTGTAGCTGAGATAGGCACCAGCGCCCCCCGCGACCCCAAAGGGAATAAGCGGTAGAAAAGGGATGGATGGATGTCTGTCATTTTCTATTTGTATGTCATTTTCTATATGTATGTATGTATGTATGCTTTAATTTTCCTGAAGGAATCAATAAAGTACTATCTGTGTATGTACGTATGTATATATGACATTTTTTATATGTATGTATGTATTTATGTCATTTTCTATATGTATGTATGTATATCCATCTAGTATCACACTGATACCGATCTTTATATCCATCTAGTGTCACACTGATACCAACCTATATATCCATCTAGTATCACACTGATACTAACCTTTATATCCATCTAGTATCACACTGATACCGATCTTTATATCCATCTAGTGTCACACTGATACCAACCTATATATCCATCTAGTATCACATTGACACTAACCTTTATAGCCATCTGGTATCACACTGATACCAACCTATACATCCATCTAGTATCACAATGACACTAACCTTTACATCCATCAAGTATCACACTGATACCAACCTATGTATCCATCTAGTATCACACTGATACCAACCTATATATCCATCTAGTATCACACTGATACCAACCTATATATCCATCTAGTATCACACTGATACCGATCTTTATATCCATCTAGTGTCACACTGATACCAACCTATATATCCATCTAGTATCACATTGACACTAACCTTTATATCCATCTAGTATCACACTGATACCGATCTTTATATCCATCTAGTGTCACACTGATACCAACCTATATATCCATCTAGTATCACATTGACACTAACCTTTATAGCCATCTGGTATCACACTGATACCAACCTATATATCCATCTAGTATCACAATGACACTAACCTTTACATCCATCAAGTATCACACTGATACCAACCTATGTATCCATCTAGTATCACACTGATACCAACCTATATATCCATCTAGTATCACACTGATACCAACCTATATATCCATCTAGTATCACACTGATACCAACCTATATATCCATCTAGTATCACACTGATACCAACCTATATATCCATCTAGTATCACACTGATACCAACCTATATATCCATCTAGTATCACACTGATACCAACCTATATATCCATCTAGTATCACACTGATGCCAATCTTTATATCTATCTAGTATCACACTGATACTAACCTATCCATCTAGTATCACACTGATACCAACCTTTACATCGATGTAGGGGCTGCATGTTGGAATCCACTCCCCTTCAACCTTTGGCCCAAGAGAAGTCCAGGATGTTGTGCCTCGGTCCTGCTGTCCTATCTATTACTACACTGATATTACCTATTAATATATGTATATTATCTATTATTACACCAATATTACCTATTAATACATGTATATTATCTATTACAACACTGATATTACCTATTAATACATGTATATTATCTATTACTACACTGATATTACCTATTAATACATGTATATTATCTATTACTACACTGATATTACCTATTAATACATGTATATTATCTATTACAACACTGATATTACCTATTAATACATGTATATTATCTATTACTACACTGATATTACCTATTAATACATGTATATTATCTATTACTACACTGATATTACCTATTAATACATGTATATTATCTATTACTACACTGATATTACCTATTAATACATGTATATTATCTATTACAACACCGATATTACCTATTAATACATGTATATTATCTATTACTACACTGATATTACCTATTAATACATGTATATTATCTATTAGTACACTGATATTACCTATTAACACATGTATATTATCTATTACTACACCGATATTACCTATTAATACATGTATATTATCTATTACTACACCGATATTACCTATTAATACATGTATATTATCTATTACTACACTGATATTACCTATTAATACATGTATACTATCTATTAATACACTGATATTACCTATTAATACATGAATACTATCTATTAGTACACCGATATTACCTATTAATACATGTATATTATCTATTAGTACAGTGATATTACCTATTAATATATGTATATTATCTATTACAACTCTGATATTACCTATTAATACATGTATATTATCTATTAGTATAACAATATTACCTATTAATACATATATATTATCTATTAGTTCACCGATATTACCTATTAATACATGTATATTATTAGTACACCATTACCTATTAATACATGTATATTATCTATTAGTACACCAATATTACCTATTAATACATGTATATTATCTATTAGTTCACCGATATTACCTATTAATACATGTATATTATCTATTAGTACACTGATATGACCTATTAATACATGTATATTATCTATTAGTTCACCGATATTACCTATTAATACATGTATATTATCTATTAGTACACCATTACCTATTAATACATGTATATTATCTATTAGTTCACCGATATTACCTATTAATACATGTATATTATCTATTAGTTCACCGATATTACCTATTAATACATGTATATTATCTATTAGGTCACCGATATTACCTATTAATACATGTATATTATCTATTAGTACACTGATATGACCTACATACAGGTATATTATCTATCATTATTGATATAAATATACATATATTTGTGAAGATGAGATTAAAGATACACTTGATTGTTCAAAAAGTGAACAAGTGTTCAAATCATCAAAGAAATGGTCAACAATTTATGGCAAATGAGCTGCAAAAAGTTTTGCTTTAGTCTTTCAACAAATCTTGCTGGAATGTGATGAATAAATGAGTGAATAAAATGTGATGAATACATGCAGGTTTCACAGCAAATCTAGTGCTGATTCAGCAAAACAATTATGTGTGTCATCCTGCAGCATAATTTACTGTGGGCTCAAAGGCAGGACTTGAATAAGAGCGCCACCATGTGATGAGAATAAGAACAGCTGCTGCAGACTTGCATACATTTTGTGTCGGGAGGAGAAGAACTTAGAAGCCGTGTGATCAAATGAAGACACCTCCAAACTAAAAAGTCAAATTTCTTTCCTGTGGAAGAGATCAACTTTTTTAGCAGGTTTTAGAAGTGCATTTATTTTTCAACTGTTTGGAAAACTTTGGTCTTTTTTCCCATCTTTGTTCAATTTGATGCTACAAAGCTCGGCTGTTGTGCGAGTCGATGAATTAAAAGATGAATTGCAGGCCTACTGAAAGCCACTACTAGCGACCACACAGTCTGATAGTTTATATATCAATGATGAAATATTAACATTGCAAAACTTTAGTTTACTAAATTACAATTTTAAATTTCCCGGGAGTTTCGTCTTGAAAACGTCGTGAAATGACGACGTGTACGTGTGACGTCACATGTTTTTAGGAAGTATGAGCGCTGCACACACACACAGCTAAAAGTCGTCTGCTTTAACGGCATAATTACACAGTATTTTGGACATCTGTGTTGCTGAATCTTTTGCAATTTGTTCAATTAATAATGGAGAAGTCACAGTAGAAAGATGGAGTTGGGAAGCTTTAGCCTTTATCAATCAATCAATGTTTATTTATATAGCCCCAAATCACAAATGTCTCAAAGGACTGCACAAATCATTACGACTACAACATCCTCGGAAGAACCCACAAAAGGGCAAGGAAAACTCACACCCAGTGGGCAGGGAGAATTCACATCCAGTGGGACGCCAGTGACAATGCTGACTATGAGAAACCTTGGAGAGGACCTCAGATGTGGGCAACCCCCCCCCTCTAGGGGACCGAAAGCAATGGATGTCGAGCGGGTCTAACATGATACTGTGAAAGTTCAATCCATAGTGGCTCCAAGACAGCAGCGAGAGTCCCGTCCACAGGAAACCATCTCAAGCGGATCAGCAGCGTAGCCTTTAGCCACACAAACACAAGGTGATTCCTTGTTTAAAATTCCCGGAGCTGAAACTTTACTATGGATCAGAGCGGTCAAGCAAACATGGATCCAGACCAAATGTCAACCAGTAGGTTTTGGTGAGAAAATTGTGGTTAAAAAAATCAGTTCTTACCGGAGAAAAGCTGAGCTTGTGCCGACTTCCCCAAGTCACTGCGCGTCAAGACATCCGTGGAGACACCCTTCCAACTATCAGGTACTATTAAACTCACTAAAACAATAGCAACACAATAGAAAGATAAAGGATTTCCCAGAATTATCCTAGTAAATGTGTCTAAAAACATCGGAAGCCGTCCTAATGCAATCGTGTTTTTTTTTAACTCGTTTTTTATTTTTATTTTTTCTAGTCCGCCGCTATCAATATCCTCAAACACGAATCTTTCATCCTTGCTCAAATTAATGGGGAAATTGTCGTTTTCTCGGTCTGAATAACACTTTTTGTTGGAGGCTCCCATTAAAAACAATGTGACTATGTGAGGAGCCCCCACACTTGTGATAAATGATAAAATAAATGGGTTGTACTTGTATAGCGCTTTTCTACCTTCAAGGTACTCAAAGCGCTTTGACACTACTTCCACATTCACACACACATTCACACACTGATGGAGGGAGCTGCCATGCAAGGCGCTAACCAGCACCCATCAGGAGCAAGGGTGAAGTGTCTTGCTCAGGACACAACGGACGTGACGAGGTTGGTACTAGGTGGGGATTGAACCAGGGACCTTCGGGTTGCGCGCAGCCATTCTCCCAATGCGCCACGCCGTCCCGATACTTCCGGTAGAAGCACGGCATTTGTCTCAACACAGACAGTTGAGAACTTTATCGTGGATGTTCTCTACTAAATCCTTCGGCAAAAATACGGCAATATTGCGAAATGATGAAGTATGACACATAGAATGGAGCTGCTATCCCCGTTTAAATAAGAACATCTCATTTCAGAAGGCCTTTAAAGGTACACTACAATAATTCAAAGAATTAAAGGTACAGTACATAATTCCATGAATTACAGGTGCAGTACATAATTAAAAAATTAAAGGTACAGTACATAATTCATTGAATTAAAGGTTGAGAACATAATTCCATGAATTAAAGGTACATCACGTTATTCAAAGAATTAAAGATGCAGAACATAATTCAATGAGCTAAAGATACAATATGTTATTCAATGAATTAAAGGCATAGTACGTGTTCTATGTCAGGGTTTTATTCTTGGACTGATGTGATGATGTGGATAAAATAAAGTCCCATGTTGAAGTAGAATTATGATTTATGCATCAAGATGTTTGGTGAGTCGACGTACTTTCTCCTTCTTATTTCTGTTGCCGTGTTTTTTCCAGGACTTGTTGTCACTTCTTTGTGTCGTTTCTGCTGCTGCCAGCCCACAGCCCACTTTGTAGCCCATTACGGACTGGACTCCCTTGCACAGCGCCCGCACGTTGTCCTGAAACAACAAACATCTAGTCACATAGTCCTGAAACACAAAGATCTAGTCACATAGTCCTGAAACACAAACATCCAGTCACATAGTCCATCTAGTCACATAGTCCTGAAACACAAACATCCAGTCACATAGTCCATCTAGTCACATAGTCCTGAAACACAAAGATCTAGTCACATAGTCAATCTAGTCACATACTCCTGAAACACAAACATCCAGTCACATAGTCCATCTAGTCACATAGTCCTGAAACAACAAACTTCTAGTCACATAGTCCATCTAGTCACATAGTCCTGAAACACAAACATCTAGTCACATAGTCCATATAGTCACATAGTCCTGAATCACAAACATCTAGTCACATAGTCCTGAAACACAAAGATCTACTCACATAGTCTATCTAGTCACATAGTCCTGAAACAACAAACATCTAATTACATAGTCCATCTAGTCACATAGTCCTGAAACACAAAGATCTAGTCACATAGTCCATCTAGTCACATAGTCCTGAAACAACAAACATCTAATTACATAGTCCATCTAGTCACATAGTCCTAAAACACAAAGATCTAGTCACATAGTCCATCTAGTCACATAGTCCTGAATCACAAACATCTAGTCACATAGTCCTGAAACACAAAGGTCTAGTCACATAGTCCATCTAGTCACATAGTCCTGAAACAACAAACATCTAATTACATAGTCCATCTAGTCACATAGTCCTGAAACACAAACATCCAGTCACATAGTCCATCTAGTCACATAGTCCTGAAACACAAACATCTAATTACATAGTCCATCTAGTCACATAGTCCTGAAACACAAACATCTAGTCACATAGTCCACCTAGTCACATAGTCCTGAAACACAAACATCCAGTCACATAGTCCATCTAGTCACATAGTCCTGAAACACAAACATCTAGTCACATAGTCCATCTAGTCACATAGTCCTGAAACACAAACATCTAGTCACATAGTCCATCTAGTCACATAGTCCTGAAACACAAAGATCTAGTCACATAGTCCATCTAGTCACATAGTCCTGAAACAAAAACATCTAGTCACATAGTCCATCTAGTCACATAGTCCTGAAACACAAACATCTAGTCACATAGTTATCTAGTCACATAGTCCTGAATCACAAACATCTAGTCACATAGTCCATCAAGTCACTTAGTCCTGAAACACAAAGATCTAGTCACATAGTCCATCTAGTCACATAGTCCTGAAACACAAAGATCTAGTCACATAGTCCATCTAGTCACATAGTCCTGAAACACAAAGATCTAGTCACATAGTCAATCTAGTCACATAGTCCTGAATCACAAACATCTAGTCACATAGTCCATCTAGTCACATAGTCCTGAAACACAAACATCTAGTCACATAGTCCATCTAGTCACATAGTCCTGAAACAACAAACATCTAGTCACATAGTCCACCTAGTCACATAGTCCTGAAACACAAACATCCAGTCACATAGTCCATCTAGTCACATAGTCCTGAATCACAAACATCTAGTCACATAGTCCATCTAGTCACATAGTCCTGAAACACAAAGATCTAGTCACATAGTCAATGTAGTCACATAGTCCTGAATCACAAACATCTAGTCACATAGTCCATCTAGTCACATAGTCCTGAAACACAAAGATCTAGTCACATAGTCCTGAAACACAAACATCTAGTCACATAGTCCATCTAGTCACATAGTCCTGAAACACAAAGATCTAGTCACATAGTCCATCTAGTCACATAGTCCTGAAACAAAAACATCTAGTCACATAGTCCATCTAGTCACATAGTCCTGAAACAACAAACATCTAATTACATAGTCCATCTAGTCACATAGTCCTGAAACACAAACATCTAGTCACATAGTTTTCTAGTCACATAGTCCTGAATCACAAACATCTAGTCACATAGTCCATCAAGTCACTTAGTCCTGAAACACAAACATCTAGTCACATAGTCCATCTAGTCACATAGTCCTGAAACACAAAGATCTAGTCACATAGTCCATCTAGTCACATAGTCCTGAAACACAAAGATCTAGTCACATAGTCAATCTAGTCACATAGTCCTGAATCACAAACATCTAGTCACATAGTCCATCTAGTCACATAGTCCTGAAACACAAACATCTAGTCACATAGTCCATCTAGTCACATAGTCCATCTAGTCACATAGTCCTGAAACACAAACATCTAGTCACATAGTCCATCTAGCCCAGGGGTCAGCAACCTTTAACACAACATAAACACAACAGAACAAATACCCAGAATACCCAATACCCCTCCCAGTGCGTCGGTTGAGGTGGGCGGGGTTGTGTTGGTGGTAGCTGGGTATTCTGGGTATTTGTTGTGTTGTGTTTATATTGTGTTACAGTGCGGATGTTCTCCTGAAATGTGTTTGTCATTTTTGTTTGGTGTGGGTTCACATTGTGGCGCATATTAGTATGAGTGCCAAAGTTGTTTATATCACAACCCTCAGTGTGACCTGTATGGCTGTTGAAGAAGTATGCCTTACGGTAGCGTAAGTGTTCAGATAGAGCAGGGGTCGGGAACCTTTTTGGCTGAGAGAGCAAGAAGCCAAATATTTTAAAATGTATTTCCGTAAGAGCCATATAATATTTTTTTTAACACTGAACACAACTAAACGTGTGCATTTTTAAGTAAGACCAACATTTCCAGAGTATAAGTCTCTTATTCTTTCTAATAACATTGTTATTCTGAAGCTAACTGTGGAGGGGGCGTGGCCTGCGGGCCTGCAGCAAAGCGGGATGTTGCCAGGACCGGCCTCGAAATCAGCAACAGGTGCGAAATGGCCCACCTGGGCCTTTTTATCTAATCACCTGTCGCTCTGTTATAAGCAGCAGCCAGAAGGAGAGACGGAGTTGGGGCTGGAGCCAGAGCGCGAGTGAGGACGAAAGAGAAAAAGACAATTGCTTTAAAGCAACTGAGAGAAAACTAAAATAAAACAATACTGTAACCCTAAAACAGGCTCTTGGTGGTCTGAAGAACCCCCAGGAGGACAAGCCCCACACTAACCAATAATAAATAAATTACTTCTTACCATTAACGCTACTTCTTGAACATAAAAATGCATGAGAATGTTTTATATTTTGAACGTTATTTTTAACACTGTGATTACAAGTGGAATTATTCATTACTTATCCTGTTAAGCAATGTCAGCTCAGATTTATCCAAGAGCCAGGTGCAGTCATCAAAAGAGCCACATCTGGCTCTAGAGCCATATGTTCCCTACCCCTGATCTAGTCATATAGTCCATCTAGTCACATAGTCCATCTGGTCACATAGTCCATCTGGTCACATAGTCCATCTGGTCACATAGTCCATCTGCTCACATAGTCCATCTGCTCACATAGTCCATCTGCTCACATAGTCCATCTGCTCACATAGTCCATTTGGTCACATAGTCCATCTGGTCACATAGTCCATCTGGTCACATAGTCCATCTGGTCACATAGTCCATCTGGTCACATAGTCCATCTGGTCACATAGTCCATCTGCTCACATAGTCCATTTGGTCACATAGTCCATCTGGTCACATAGTCCATCTGGTCACATAGTCCATCTAGTCACATAGTCCATCTGGTCACATAGTCCATCTAGTCACATAGTCCATCTGGTCACATAGTCCATCTGGTCACATAGTCCATCTGGTCACATAGTCCATCTAGTCACATAGTCCATCTAGTCACATAGTCCATCTGGTCACATAGTCCATCTGGTCACATAGTCCATCTGGTCACATAGTCCATCTAGTCACATAGTCCATCTAGTCACATAGTCCATCTAGTCACATAGTCCATCTGGTCACATAGTCCATCTGGTCACATAGTCCATCTGGTCACATAGTCCATCTGGTCACATAGTCCTTCTAGTCACATAGTCCATCTGGTCACATAGTCCATCTGGTCACATAGTCCATCTGGTCACATAGTCCATCCGGTCACATAGTCCATCCGGTCACATAGTCCATCCGGTCACATAGTCCATCTGGTCACATAGTCCATCTGGTCACATAGTCCATCTAGTCACATAGTCCATCTAGTCACATAGTCCATCTGGTCACATAGTCCATCTGGTCACATAGTCCATCTGGTCACATAGTCCATCTGGTCACATAGTCCATCTAGTCACATAGTCCATCTGGTCACATAGTCCATCTGGTCACATAGTCCATCTGGTCACATAGTCCATCTGGTCACATAGTCCATCTGGTCACATAGTCCATCTGGTCACATAGTCCATCTGGTCACATAGTCCATCTGGTCACATAGTCCATCTGGTCACATAGTCCTGACTCACAAATATTGTCAAAATTTCAATCAAAACAATTGTGGTTATAGTTGAGACATTTGTTCCTGGATGTTCCAGAAAGTAAGAGAAGGTGTGAGCTGCTGCCTCACCTTCTTGACTTACATAATCATCTCATATTTGTCAACATATTTTACACATTTTTGTCAGCGATATCTTTTCTGTGGTCTTCATGTCCATCCGTCTCTGTCACCGTCTGTGATTGAATGACGGATCATGAAAGCGGTGGCGCTCCTGCAACGATTCCACACTGCGAGATTTGCAATTGGAGGTTTGTCGCGCGACTTGCCGTAGAAGCCAAAACTCAAAAAAACAGGCGGAAGACTCCGGGAAAGAAAGACAGAAACTGGAATTCCCGGTAAAAAAGGGAAATTTGAAGAGTTGATGCAAGCGGAGGAGAGCAGCAGGTGAGCAGTGTTTATTACTAATGTTTACTGCTATTTCATGTCTACATGTTGCATCCAAATGGCAAACACCCGCACCAATAAAGTGTACAAGTCAGTGAGAGAGTTGTGATGCTAGCTAATACTCTACCGCGTGGAAGAAGTTCTTGTCCACCACATTTTCTATCCTCTTGACTTTGTGGTTGTTGCTGGCGGAGGAAGATGAGTGGCCCGCGTCCACATCTCTCCTGGGGAATGTGGCGTGCTGCGGCTGGAAGTGGTCGTCATGGATACCGGGAGGAGGATGGCAGTACAGAAGCTTTCCCTGGGGAGAGAGCATCAAGTTAGCAAAGTTAGCTGCATGCTTAACTTGCGCTAACTAGCTAAGTTAGTGAAATGTATGTGATGTTTAACTTACTTCAACCAGCTAAGTTAGCTAAATGCTTGCAATGCTCAACTTGCTTCAACTAGCTAAGTTAGCTAAATGCTTGTAATTCTTAACATGCTTCAATTAGCTAAGTTAACTAAATGCTTGAGATGCTTGACTTATGCTAACTAGTTAAGTTGGCTAAATGATTGTGATGCTAAACTTACTTTACCTAGCTAAGTAAGATAAATGCTGGAGATGCTTGACTTATGCTAACTAGCTAAGTGAGCTAAATGACTGACTTATGCTAACTAGCTAAGTGAGCTAAATGCTTGACTTATGCGAACTAGCTAAGTGAGTTAAATGCTTGACTTATGCAAACTAGCTAAGTGAGCTAAATGTTTGACTTATGCTAACTAGCTAAGTGACCTAAATGACTGGCTTATGCTAACTAGCTAAGTGAGTTAAAAGCTTGACTTGCGCTAACTCGCTAAGTGAGTTAAAAGCTGGACTTATGCTAACTAGCTAAATGAGTCAAAAGCTTGACTTGTGCTAACTCGCTAAGTGAGTTAAAAGCTTGACTTGTGCTAACTAGCTAAGTGAGTTAAATGACTGGCTTATGCTAACTAGCTAAGTGAGTTAAAAGCTTGACTTGTGCTAACTCGCTAAGTGAGTTAAAAGCTGGACTTATGCTAACTAGCTAAATGAGTCAAAAGCTTGACTTGTGCTAACTCGCTAAGTGAGTTAAAAGCTTGACTTGTGCTAACTAGCTAAGTGACCTAAATGACTGGCTTATGCTAACTAGCTAAGTGGGATAAAAGCTTCACTTATGCTAACTGGCTAAGTGAGTTAAAAGCTTGACTTCTGCTAACTCGCTAAGTGAGTTAAAAGCTTGACTTGTGCTAACTCGCTAAGTGAGTTAAAAGCTTGACTTGTGCTAACTAGCTAAGTGAGTTAAAAGCTTGACTTGTGCTAACTAGCTAAGTGAGTTAAAAGCTTGACTTGTGCTAACTAGCTAAGTGAGTTAAAAGCTTGACTTGTGCTAGCTAGCTAAGTGAGTTAAAAGCTTGACTTGTGCTAACTAGCTAAGTGAGTTAAAAGCTTGATTTGTGCTAACTAGCTAAGTTAGTTAAAAGCTTGACTTGTGCTAACTCGCTAAGTGAGTTAAAAGCTTGACTTGTGCTAACTCGCTAAGTGAGTTAAAAGCTGGACTTGTGCTAACTCGCTAAGTGAGTTAAAAGCTGGACTTATGCTAACTAGCTAAATGAGTCAAAAGCTTGACTTGTGCTAACTCGCTAAGTGAGTTAAAAGCTTGACTTGTGCTAACTAGCTAAGTGAGTTAAATGACTGGCTTATGCTAACTAGCTAAGTGAGTTAAAAGCTTGACTTGTGCTAACTCGCTAAGTGAGTTAAAAGCTGGACTTATGCTAACTAGCTAAATGAGTCAAAAGCTTGACTTGTGCTAACTCGCTAAGTGAGTTAAAAGCTTGACTTGTGCTAACTAGCTAAGTGACCTAAATGACTGGCTTATGCTAACTAGCTAAGTGGGATAAAAGCTTCACTTATGCTAACTGGCTAAGTGAGTTAAAAGCTTGACTTCTGCTAACTCGCTAAGTGAGTTAAAAGCTTGACTTGTGCTAACTCGCTAAGTGAGTTAAAAGCTTGACTTGTGCTAACTAGCTAAGTGAGTTAAAAGCTTGACTTGTGCTAACTAGCTAAGTGAGTTAAAAGCTTGACTTGTGCTAACTAGCTAAGTGAGTTAAAAGCTTGACTTGTGCTAGCTAGCTAAGTGAGTTAAAAGCTTGACTTGTGCTAACTAGCTAAGTGAGTTAAAAGCTTGATTTGTGCTAACTAGCTAAGTTAGTTAAAAGCTTGACTTGTGCTAACTCGCTAAGTGAGTTAAAAGCTTGACTTGTGCTAACTCGCTAAGTGAGTTAAAAGCTGGACTTGTGCTAACTCGCTAAGTGAGTTAAAAGCAGGACTAACGTTGACATAGTCCTTGAGGATGTATCGAGCAGATCTGGGCTGATCAGGCTGGCCGTGTGACGTCATGAAGCCTCGCATGTCTGACAGGAAGACAACAACAAAGTGGTTTAAGAAGAAGAGCTGCAAAGTACACTAAAGTACACAAAAGTACACAAGAGGAGCCACTTTGACATGTTTGGATCTTTTAAAAGGCTAAAAATTGTATTCAAAGACAAATTATCATCACGCCTGGTCGGCATTGTGATGCCTGATTTGTTCCTCCGTAAATGCGTCAGCACGAACACAGCAAAAGGTAAGAAGTAAGGATTTATTTAACAAAAAGGAGTTAGGAAACAAAAACACTGGAAATAAGAAAAGGCAAACAAAAGCGCTAGCATCGAAGGCTAGGAAGATAAGCAGATAAACTAAAACTTGGCACGAAGGCACAAAATGTAAAACAAATACAATTAGCATGAGAGCTAAGAATAGCAAGTGGCTTAGCATATGAGCGAGCGAGAAAAAACATAAAGCAGTCGTAGAGTTGCATGAAAGCAAACTAGAGTCCCAGGCTGATCATACAGGGAAGGTGATTATCCGTCGCAGGTGTGCGGGACGTGAGTAGCAGGTGAAATCAATGAATAACCATGGTGACGGACTAAACAGGAAATAAAGAGGTCAGACTACAAAATGTGATACAGAAAAGAAACAAACAAGAATATGTAGTGATCCGAGTAGAGGATCGCAACAATTATGTCACTAGTAACAACATCCAAGCCTGAACATTTACTGTGTTTATTTTTACTACTTGGACTTTACTGAACATTTACTGTTTATTATTACTACTTGGACTTTACTGAACATTTACTGTTTATTATTACTACTTGGACTTTACTGAACATTTACTGTTTATTATTACTACTTGGACTTTACTGAACATTTACTATGTTTACTATTACTACTTGGACTTTACTGAACATTTACTGTTTATTATTACTACTTGGACTTTACTGAACATTTACTATGTTTACTATTACTACTTGGACTTTACTGAACATTTAATGTGTTTATTTTTACTACTTGGACTTTACTGAACATTTACTATGTTTACTATTACTACTTGGACTTTACTGAACATTTACTATGTTTACTATTACTACTTGGACTTTACTGAACATTTACTGAGTTTATTATTACTATTTGGACTTTACTGAACATTTACTATGTTTACTATTACTACTTGGACTTTACTGAATATTTACTGAGTTTATCATTACTACTTGGACTTTACTGAACATTTACTATGTTTACAATTACTACTTGGACTTTACTGAACATTTACTATGTTTGCTATTACTACCTGGACTTTACTGAACATTTACTATGTTTACTATTACTACTTGGACTTTACTGAACATTTACTATGTTTACTATTACTACTTGGACTTTACTGAACATTTACTGTGTTTATTTTTACTACTTGGACTTTACTGAACATTTACTATGTTTACTATTACTACTTGGACTTTACTGAACATTTACTATGTTTACTAATCCTACTTGCACTTTACTGATTATTTACTATGTGTACTATTACTACTTGGACTTTACTGAACATTTACTGTGTTTATTATTACTACTTGGACTTTACTGAACATTTACTATGTTTACTATTACTACTTGGACTTTACTGAACATTTAATGTGTTTATTTTTACTACTTGGACTTTACTGAACATTTACTATGTTTACTATTACTACTTGGACTTTACTGAACATTTACTATGTTTACTATTACTACTTGGACTTTACTGAACATTTACTGAGTTTATTATTACTATTTGGACTTTACTGAACATTTACTATGTTTACTATTACTACTTGGACTTTACTGAATATTTACTGAGTTTATCATTACTACTTGGACTTTACTGAACATTTACTATGTTTACAATTACTACTTGGACTTTACTGAACATTTACTATGTTTGCTATTACTACCTGGACTTTACTGAACATTTACTATGTTTACTGTTACTACTTGGACTTTACTGAACATTTACTGAGTTTATCATTACTACTTGGACTTTACTGAACATTTACTATGTTTACAATTACTACTTGGACTTTACTGAACATTTACTATGTTTGCTATTACTACCTCGACTTTACTGAACATTTACTGAGTTTATCATTACTACTTGGACTTTACTGAACATTTACTATGTTTACAATTACTACTTGGACTTTACTGAACATTTACTATGTTTACAATTACTACTTGGACTTTACTGAACATTTACTGTTTATTATTACTACTTGGACTTTACTGAACATTTACTATGTGTACTATTACTACTTGGACTTTACTGAACATTTACTGTGTTTATTATTACTACTTGGACTTTACTGAACATTTACTATGTTTACTATTACTACTTGGACTTTACTGAACATTTACTATGTTTACTATTACTACTTGGACTTTACTGAACATTTAATGTGTTTATTTTTACTACTTTGACTTTACTGAACATTTACTATGTGTACTATTACTACTTGGACTTTACTGAACATTTACTGTGTTTATTATTACTACTTGGACTTTACTGAACATTTACTATGTTTACTATTACTACTTGGACTTTACTGAACATTTAATGTGTTTATTTTTACTACTTGGACTTTACTGAACATTTACTATTACTACTTGGACTTTACTGAACATTTACTATGTTTACTATTACTACTTGGACTTTACTGAACATTTACTGTGTTTATTTTTACTACTTGGACTTTACTGAACATTTACTATGTTTACAATTACTACTTGGACTTTACTGAACATTTACTATGTTTGCTATTACTACCTGGACTTTACTGAACATTTACTGAGTTTATTATTTCTACTCGGACTTTACTTAACATTTACCGTGTTTATTATTACTACTTGGACTTTACTGAACATTTACTATGTTTACTATTACTACTTGGACTTTACTGAACATTTAATGTGTTTATTTTTACTACTTGGACTTTACTGAACATTTACTATGTTTACTATTACTACTTGGACTTTACTGAACATTTACTATGTTTACTATTACTACTTGGACTTTACTGAACATTTACTGAGTTTATTATTACTATTTGGACTTTACTGAACATTTACTATGTTTACAATTACTACTTGGACTTTACTGAACATTTACTATGTTTGCTATTACTACCTGGACTTTACTGAACATTTACTATGTTTACTATTACTACTTGGACTTTACTGAACATTTACTGAGTTTATCATTACTACTTGGACTTTACTGAACATTTACTATGTTTACAATTACTACTTGGACTTTACTGAACATTTACTATGTTTGCTATTACTACTTGGACTTTACTGAACATTTACTGAGTTTATCATTACTACTTGGACTTTACTGAACATTTACTATGTTTACAATTACTACTTGGACTTTACTGAACATTTACTATGTTTACAATTACTACTTGGACTTTACTGAACATTTACTATGTTTGCTATTACTACCTGGACTTTACTGAACATTTACTGAGTTTATTATTTCTACTCGGACTTTACTTAACATTTACCGTGTTTATTTTTACTACTTGGACTTTACTGAACATTTACTGTGTTTATTTTTACTACTTGGACTTTACTGAACACTTACTGTTGTTATTATTACTATTTGGACTTTACTGAACATTTAGTGAGTTTATTATTACTACTCGGACTTTACTAAGCATTTACCATGACTACTTGGACTTTACTGAACATTTACTGAGTTCATTATTACTACTTGCACGTTACTGATTATTTACTATGTTTACGATTACTACTTGGACTTTACTGAGCATTTACTGTGTTTACTATTACTACTTGGACTTTACTGAGCATTTACTATGTTTACTATTACTACTTGGACTTTACTGAGCATTTACTGTGTTTACTATTACTACTTGGATTTTATTGAGCATTTACTGTGTTTACTATTACTACTTGGACTTTATTGAGCAGTGGTGTGTGTGATTCCTTCCATCAGGTCTTACATCCATAAGCCGTCAGCAGCTCCTCTGAGGTGGGAGGTCTGTCGGGGTCTTCATCCTCCCGAGGCCGGATGATGTTGATGCCGTACGTGCCCTCCAGGACATGTCGAGGGATGGTCTGGCAGACGTGAGGGGAAGGTTAAGGACTAAGCTGGCTCCAAAGGACTAAGCTGGCTCCAAAGAACTAAACTAGCTCCAAAGGACTAAGCCGGCTCCAAAGGACTAAGCTGGCTCCAAAGGACTAAGCTGGCTCCAAAGGACTAAGCTGGCTCCAAAGGACTAAGCTGGCTCCACTTGCAGGGCAGGAGGATTGTGAAAGGATATGATGGAGATGGCGGGCACGTGGTCCCTCATCTGGTCGATGGGCAGGATGCCACAGCAGATCATCTGGGCCCGGGTGGACACAAACGAGGGCATGACCAGACCCGGGCAGTCGCACAGGCACAGTCCTGGTTCCACGAACAAAGTCTGTGTGGAATGAGACCGGAAGAAGAGAGTGAAGATGGAAGCTTATTTAAAGTTAAAGTACCAATGATTGTCACACACATACTAGATGTGGCGAAATTATTCTCTGCATTTGACCCATCACCCTTGATCACCCCCTGGGAGGTGAGGGGAGCAGTGAGCAGCAGCGGTGCCGCGCCCGGGAATCATTTATGGTGATTTAACCCCCAATTCCAACCCTTGATGCTGAGTGCCAAGCAGGGAAGTAATGGCTCCCATTTTTATAGCCTTTGGTATGACCCGGCCGGGATTTGAACTCACGACCTACCGACCTCAGGGCGGACACTCTAACCACTAGGTCACTGACTAGTCCAAAGTCCTCTGGAAGCGGTCATGAAGTGTGCCAGACTGGAAGTGGTCTGGGCGCCATGTAGCCTTACTCCGGCAGAAAAGCCCTTTGCTTGATTTACTTCTGACTTGCAAGTATTATCTTCATATTATTTCCAGAGTTATGTTTCCATAATCACAATCACTTTATTAATTCCTGAGGGGAAATTACGATTTTTCAGCACAATCCCATTCAAGATCAGACAAACATTACAGGGAGACAGAACAGGATCGATGTGTGTAAAGGATATCACCACATGGGCTCTGGAACACTTCAGAAAACCACTGTCAGTAAATTTAGTTTGTCGCTACATCTGTAAGTGCAAGATAAAACTCTACTACGCAAAGCCAAAGCCATTAATCAACAACACCCAGAAACATCGCCGGCTTCGCTGAACCCGAGCTCATCTAAGATGGACTGATGCGAAGTGGAAAAGTGTTCCGTGGTCTGACGAGTCCACATTTCAAATTGTTTTTGGAAACAGTGGACGTCGTGTCCTCTGGAACAAAGAGGAAAAGAACCATGCGGACTGTTCTAGGCGCAAAGTTCAAAAGGCAGCAAGTGGGATGGTATGGGGGTGTGTTAGTAACTTACACATCTGTGAAGGCACCATTGATGCTGAAAGGTACATACAGCTTTTGGAACAACATATATTGCCATCCGAGCAACGTTATCATGGACGCCCCTGCTTATTTCAGCAAGACAAATCCAAGCCACGTGTTATAACAGCGTGGCTTCATAGTAAAAGAGTGCAGCTACTAGACTGGCCTGCCTGTAATCCAGACATACATAATAATGATGTATAGATGGAGTAATGTTGAAGAATGTTGAGTCCTACTTCTCTGTGAGCGCTTTGAGTGTCTAGAAAAGCGCGATATAAATCTAAGTTATAGATAGAGTAATGGATGACATATAGAATGATGATGTATAGATGACATAGAATGATGATGTATAGATGACATATAGAATGATGATGTATAGATGGAGTAATAGATGACATATAGAATGATGATGTATAGATGGAGTAATAGATGACATTGATTGATGATGTATAGATGGAGTAATAGATGACATATGGAATGATGATGTATAGATGGAGTAATAGATGACATTGATTGATGATGTATAGATGGAGTAATAGATGACATATAGAATGATGATGTATAGATGGAGTAATAGATGACATATAGAATGATGATGTATAGATGGAGTAATAGATGACATATAGAATGATGATGTATAGATGACATAGAATGATGATGTATAGATGACATATAGAATGATGATGTATAGATGACATAGAATGATGATGTATAGATGACATATAGAATGATGATGTATAGATGACATATAGATGACATGTAATGATGATGTATAGATTGCATAGATGACATATAGAATGATGATGTATAGATGACATATAGAATGATGTATAGATGACATATAGAATGATGATGTATAGATGACATAGAATGATGATGTATAGATGACATATAGAATGATGATGTATAGATGACATAGAATGATGATGTATAGATGACATATGGAATGATGATGTATAGATGACATAGAATGATGATGTATAGATGACATATAGAATGATGATGTATAGATGACATATAGAATGATGATGTATAGATGACATATAGAATGATGATGTATAGATGACATATAGAATGATGATGTATAGATGACATATATAATGATGTATAGATGACATATAGAATGATGATGTATAGATGACATATGGAATGATGATGTATAGATAACATATAGAATGATGATGTATAGATGACATATAGAATGATGATGTATAGATGACATATAGAATGATGATGTATAGATGACATAGAATGATGATGTATAGATGACATATAGAATGATGATGTATAGATGACATATAGAATGATGATGTATAGATGACATATAGAATGATGATGTATAGATGACATATAGAATGATGATGTATAGATGACATATGGAATGATGATGTATAGATGACACATAGAATGATGATGTATAGATGACATATGGAATGATGATGTATAGATGACATATAGAATGATGATGTATAGATGACATATAGAATGATGATGTATAGATGACATATAGAATGATGATGTATAGATGACATATGGAATGATGATGTATAGATGACATATAGAATGATGATGTACAGATGACATATAGAATGATGATGTATAGATGACATATAGAATGATGATGTATAGATGGATGACATGATGTGTACTAAAGTGTGAGTGGTGAAGACGGTGAGAAAGAAGGCCAGGTGTTGTTACCTGGAAGTGCTTGGTGTGTCCAGGAGTTGCTGACACAGAGACTTTCTTGTCTCTGAGAATGGTGTTGATGGTTGAACTCTTGCCCACGTTGGGATAGCCCACCTTTAGAAAAGAAGACATCAAGACT
This sequence comes from Nerophis ophidion, assembly GCF_033978795.1. NCBI lineage: Eukaryota > Metazoa > Chordata > Actinopteri > Syngnathiformes > Syngnathidae > Nerophis > Nerophis ophidion. The sequence continues at coordinate 43,531,418 of NC_084632.1, forward strand.
CGGCACAAAGAGGGAAGAAGGCTTGTGCCGACCCACCAGTCCCACTGTCAGTTGACCCTCTTTGCATGGCGGCCCGCTGTGGACCTTCTTCAAGGTCTCCAACAGCTGGTCCTTGTGCAGCAGCCGACTGGAGTTACGAAAGCTGGACTGACATGTCACACCTTCACTTTCACCTTCACCTTCAGAGCAGGTTAGCCACTCCTCCTCCTCCTCCTCCTCCTCGTCTCCATCTTCTTGCTCGCTCTCCTCACTTTGTGGAGGCTCCGCCCCCACGCCCTGGGAGACACACCATGGTCAGCCAGACTGACACACATCCTTCATGTCCTACATACTTTTATGTGCACTTCCATCCACTGCTAACATTATGGTCCTTTGCTGTTTAGTTGCATCAGCACTGAGAGGATCGTATTCCTGAACCAACAACAAAATACGAGGGTTTCACTACTTTAGACTCAGTGCTGTTAAGGACTAGACTTGCATCAAGAGTCAGGTGAAAGGAGACTCTTAGGTCCTCACGTTGTTGTGTCTGATGATTCTGTACCTAAACTGGGGCAATAAGTATTTAGTCAGCCAGCGATTGTGCAAGTTCTCCCCATTAAAATGATGACAGAGGTCTGTCATTTTCATCATAGGTACACTTCAACTGTGAGAGACAGAATGTGAAAAAAACATCCAGGAATTTTAAAGAATTTATTTGTAAATTAAGGTGGAAAATAAGTATTTGGTCAACCATTCGAACCTCTTACTGATGGAAGGAGGTTTTGGCTCAAAATCTCAGGATACATGGCCCCATTCATTCTTTCCTTAACACGGATCAATCGTCCTGTCCCCTTAGCAGAAAAACAGCCCCAAAGCATGATGTTTCCACCCCCATGCTTCACAGTAGGTATGGTGTTCCTGGGATGCAACTCAGTTTTCTTCTTCCTCCAAACATGACGAGTTGAGTTTACACCAAAATAAATACATGGATGATACAGCAGAGGATTGGGAGAATGTCATGTGGTCAGATGAAACCAAAATAGAACTTTTTGGTATAAACTCAACTCGTCATGTTTGGAGGAAGAAGAATACTGAGTTGCATCCCAAGAACACCATACCTACTGTGAAGCATGGAGGTGGAAACATCATGCTTTGGGGCTGTTTTTCTGCTAAGGGGACAGGACGATTGATCCGTGTTAAGGAAAGAATGAATGGGGCCATGTATCCTGAGATTTGGAGCCAAAACCTCCTTCCATCAGTGAGAGCTTTGAATGCTTGACCAAATACTTATTTTCCACCATAATTTACAAATAAATTCTTTAAAATTCCTACAATGTGAATTCCTGGATTTTTTTTCCACATTCTGTCTCTCACAGTTGAAGTGTACCTATGATGAAAATTACAGACCTCTGTCATCATTTTAAGTGGGAGAATTTGCACAATCATTAGGAGCGAATGAAAAGGACCAAAGAGGAAAAAAAAACATCCGGATTGTTTAGAGCCATATTGGACCAAAAATACAAAAATCTATCTGGAACCGCAAAACCAATTTAAAAGCCATATCACATACAGATAGTGTGTCATGAGAAATAAATTGAATTAAAAGGACTTAAAGGAAACTGAATGAGCTCAAATATAGCTACAAAGGAAGCATAATGATGCAATGTGTACATATAACTAGCCTAAATAGCATGTTAGCATCGATTAGCTTGCAGTCATGCAGTTACCAAATATGTCTCATTAGCACTCCACACAAGTCAATAACATCAACAAAACTCACCTTTGTGCATTCACGCACAACATTAAAAGTTTGGTGGACAAAATGAGACAGAAAAACAAGCGGCATAAAACACGTCCAAGAAAGTCGGAGAAAGTTATACAAACCACGGTGAGTTCGAAGACCGCCAAAATTAGTAGGACAAAACGGCGCTTGCCAAATACTTGAATCAGTGAAGCATGTTTAATATAAACAGTGTGCTTTATAACAATTAGGGAGGTTTGTGTCATGTTTGTCCTACTACAGAAACCATATTAAAACAAAAAATATATTTTTTTACCTTCATCTTTTTCCATTTTTTATACATTTTTGAAAAAGCTCTAGAGAGCCGCTAGGGTGGCGCGAAAGAGCCGCATGCAGCTCTAGTGCCGCGGGTTGCCGACCCCCGTTCTAGGGTGAAAGTCAGCATGTGTGATGGTATGGGGGTGTATTAGTAACTTACACATCTGTGAAGGCACCATTAATGCTGAAAGGTACATACAGGTTTTGGAGCAACATATGTTGTCATCCGAGCAACGTTATCATGGACGCCCCTGCTTATTTCAGCAAGACAATGCCAAGCCAGGTGTTACAACAGCGTGGCTTCAAAGTAAAAGAGTGCAGGTACTAGACTAGTCTGCCTGTAGTCCAGACCTGTCTCCCATTGAAAATGTAAGCGCAATATGAAGCCTAAAATAGCACAACAGACTGTTGAACAATTCAAGCTGTACATCAAGCAAGAATGGGAAAGAATTCCGTGAAAAACCATCCGACCGGAACTCTAATGACTAAAGTTCCTTGGGTGAATAATGTAAACTTACCACACCGGTATGTTTTAGCGCTTTCATGGGAAATTTAATGACAGATATAATTAAAAACTTTACAATACTGTATATTAGAAATGGTGCAAAAAAACATTTTGATAGATTTTTGAGCGTCTAAGTAGTGTATACTTTCAATGGAAGATTTACAATATTGGTGTTGTTTACCTGAGACTTATCTCTTCTGTTTGACTGCCATCTACTGGTCATACTCATCATTACACCATGTACCAAAAAAAATAGTGTAGCTCCCCGAAATAGTTTGTGCTGAAGGGAATTCTGGGTATTTGTTGTGTTGTGTTGCAAATATTTCCCGAAATGTGTTTGTTGTTGTTGTTTAGTGTGGTGTCACAACATGGCACACGTTTATGACAGTGTTGGCGTTGTTTATACGGCCACCCTTAGTGTGACATGTATGGCTGTTGACTAAGTATGCCCTTCATTCGCTGGTATATGGGATGTTCATAATCAACATTATCAGTAAATGCGGCTAAGATCATACAGAGTGGCAGTTCTACTTGTCATCTTCTACTGAAAACCATCTTCACTTACGCTGGTAATTAAGCACCAATTTTACTATCTAGTCTAGAAACTATTACTATTTAATTAAATACAGTAATTAAGCTCTATTTACTATCTAGTCCGGACTCTATTGCTATGTAATTAAATACGGTAATTAAGCTTACTACGATCTAGTACAGAAAATAAGGTGATAAAGCATTATTTAGGCAATTAAGTACTATTTAGGCACTATCAAGTATTAAGCAAGGAATATCGAGTTTTGCACTATAGTTTATAGTCCCGAAAATATGGTAATTAAACAGTATTGAGTTTTACGGTAATTAATTGAAACTATTACTAATGAATTAAATACGGTAATTAAGATCTATCACTATCTAGTCCAGAAAATACGGCAATTAAGCATTATTTAGGCGATTAAGCACTATTTAGGCACTATCGAGTTTTAAGCAAGCACTATCGAGTTTTGCATTATAGAGTTTATAGTCCGAAAATATGGCAATTAAGCATTATTTAGGTGATTAAGCACTATTTAGGCACTATCGAGTTTCAAGCAAGCACTATCGAGTTTTGCATTATAGAGTTTATAGTCCGAAAATATGGCAATCAAGCACTATTGAGTTTTACGGTAATTAATGGAAACTGCTACTAATTAATTAAATACGGTAATTAAGCTCTATTATTATCTAGTCCGGAAAATACGGAAATTAAGCATTATTTAGGCAATTAAGCACTATTTAGGCACTATCGAGTTTTAAGCAAGCACTATCGAGTTTTGCAATATTGAGTTTATAGTCCAGAAAATACGGCAATTAAGCACTATTGAGTTTTACGGTAATAAAGCACTATTGAGTTTAAAACTCCGGAAAATACAGTAATTAGGCACCGTCGGAAAATACGGTAATCAAGCACTATTGAGTTTATATTCCGGAAAATACGTAATTCGTTACATTATCACATTTGACGCATATTTAATTAGTTACATTACCACGTTCGAAAAATACTTAGTTACATTATCACATTTGACGCATATTTAATTAGTTACATTACCACGTTCGAAAAATACTTAATTAGTTACGTTATCACATTTGACGCATATTTTCAGAACTGGTTAATATTTGGGATGACATCATTGTCATATTTCGATACTTGCAAAACGTGAGAAAACAAACCAATGAAAAGCAAATTAAATGAGTTTGAAATTTGTGCTGTAAAATGATTAGATTTTTCAAATTCAATTATTCACTTTTGCATTTTGATTAATCGCAGTTAATTCGTTGCGTGAAGAAGATTGCACACGTCAGACTTGTTACAAGTTGTCTTCTGAAAAACACCAACCAGAATGGTAGGATTATAAACACAAGGCGGTACCGTTAGCAACACTGGTTCCTCCTGCTCTGCCTTCTTATGCTCTGGCAGAGCAGGGGTGTAAACAAGAAGCGCCAGGTCTATTAGTGTCATTAAAAATCAGAAATGTGTCGCAATGAAGGACAAAAACAAAGGAAATGTTGGAAAGAATACAGAGTTATAGTTTGAACCCGCTGGTTGAAGTCAGCTGGGATCGGCTCCAGCTGAATAATGACCAAAGCAGGAGCGGAACAAGAATGTTCCTGACGCAGGAACCAGTCCTCACCTTCTCCTCCGCATCCAGCCTGTCGCTTTCAGCCAGAGCGGACCAGAACACGGTCCTCAGACCTTCTCGGTCAAAGTGCGCGGCCCAGGCTCTCCTCTGCTCCCTGGTCAGCAGGTCGGCCTTGTTGACCAGCAGCATGTTCACCTTGTCCCGCGACACCTCTCTGACGTAGGCCTCCTACGGGGCGCACGGAGCGTCAGTGCGCACACGGCGCCAACACAAACACGCTCTTCCTACCAGGTCGGGACATCGGAACAAGGCGGGGTTCCTGGCGTCCACGATCTGAACCACCACGTCGCTGCAGGAAATCCCACAATTTGAGCGTGAAGGCATGCCCACGTCAGGCCACTTATGAAAGGTCTACCTGCGCTCGATGACGCGCCACAGCTGCCTCCAGAACTCCAGATTCCTCTCAAACGGCGTGAGGATCAGCTTCTGCTCCTCTTCCAGCCTTCGGGGGACAGATGCCAGGATTGAGTAACCAGTCGGAGAAGACGCCAGAGACAAAAGTTACCGTGCCAGCTCTCTCCTCCACTCCAGGAAGCTGTCCCGCTCGGCCTGCTGGAGAGCCTCTGCGCTGGTGCTTTGGTCCCACTGCGGCCTGGAACAACAACATGTGTTTGCTGGGGCTGGAGCCTATCCCAACACAGACCACAACAAGCAAGCCAGCTAGTCTAGTCAGAGCGGCGTTTAGACAAGAAGAACAGCGAGCGCCTGCAGCTGACTTCAACACGTTTTCTTCACATCCTACAATCCTGGGCGACAAGAATATATTCCACTATATACATGATACATATTACACTACATACATTATATATATTACACTATATATATCACACTATATACATGATATATACAGTATTACACTATATACTAGGAGTGTAACGGTACGTGTATTTGTATCGAACCGTTCGAAACCAGGGTTTCGGTTCGGCAAGCGGGCGTATCGAACGAGTTCGGAAGCAGAAGTCTTCAAAAGCTGCTCTGCTTTCTGCCTCTGTCTCTGCCTCATTGTCCCGCCCACACAACCATCTGATTGGTTACATACAAAGCCAATCAGCAGTGCGTATTCAGAGCGATGTAGTCAATCCTTCAGCATCGAGCAGAGATATTCGTTTAGCAGGAGGAGCGGACTCTGCCCAAATTATAAAAAACACTTCCCAGTCACAACTATTACAAACATCACTCTGAGCCCGTTGACCTTCTAGAAACTTAAACTGCAGCTCAGCTCGCTCACAGTATAGGCTTGAGGTGAAGGCTAATTAGCTTTTAGCGTGACGTTAGCTCATTTTTCTCTGTGTGTGTGTGTGTGCGTGCGTGTGTGTGTGTGTGCGTGTGTTTGTGTGTGTTAGGGGCAGCAAAGCCCTGTCTGTCTGTTATTTCATTGAATTCTATTGTGTTTAGGGATGAATAGTCTCTCCTATTGCAAATGTACTATTTTCCAGCTATAGTTACATGAATCATTAGTAATGTAGCAGCCTAGTTTTGAATATCACCTGCTATCACATGTTGATAAAAATACAACATTTACGTAATAAAAGTCAACTACAGGCTTCCCAAATGCTGTAATAAATGAAGCATGATGAGTTGACATTAAACAGTTTCAATGGAAACTGTTTAATGTTGCACTTTTTATATGTAGAAGAAAGGTTTTGTCATTTTATTTAATCAAAGCAACAATTTGAGGCAGTTTAATGTGGATTAACGTGAGCAGAATTATTAGTGTTCCCAATGTTAAAAGGATAAAGCCATTGTTTACACATTTGGTAAATAAATAACGAAAACATTTATATTTTGTCGTTTTCTTACCGTACCGAAAATGAACCGAACCGTGACCTCTAAACCGAGGTATGTACCGAACCAAAATTTTTGTGTACCGTTACACCCGTACTATATACATTATATATATTACACTACATACATTATATATATTACACTACATACATTATATATATTACACTACATACATTATATATATTACACTACAAACATTATATATATTACACTACATACATTATATATATTACACTATATATATTATATATGTTACACTAAATATATTACACTATATACATTATATATATTACACTATATACATTAAATATAATACACAATATATATTGCACTATATATTGATTGATTGATTGATACTTTTATTAGTAGACTGCACAGTACAGTACATATTCCGTACAATTGACCACGAAATGGCAACACCCCAATAAGTTTTTCAACTTGTTTAAGTCGGGGTCCACGTTAATCAATTCATGGTACTTCACGGTGGAAGAGGGGTTAGTGCATTAAACATATTACACTATACACATGAAATATATTAAACTATATACATTAAATATTACACGATATACATTAAATATATTACACTATATACATTAAATATATTACGCTATATACATTAAATATTTTACACTATGTATATTAAATATATGACACTATATACATTAAACATATTACACTATACACATGAAATATATTAAACTATATACATTAAATATTACACGATATACATTAAATATATTACACTATATACATTAAACATATTACACTATACACATGAAATATATTAAACTATATACATTAAATATTACACGATATACATTAAATATATTACACTATATATATTAAATATTTTACATGACATATGATACACTATATACATTAAATATATTACACAATATATATTAAATATATTACACTATATATTAAGTATATTACACAATGTATATTAAATATGATATATATTACAATATCTACATTAAATATATTGCACTATAAATATTATATATATTACACTTTATTTATTAAAAATAAGACACTACATATATTAAATGTACTATACTGTATACATTAAAAAAATGTTAATACTCATGTTAAGGCTTGGCGACCATATCTATGGTGGTGACTTATATTATTTTGTAGTAGTAGCGACTTCCTCTCGGTCAACTTCCTTTGTTTTCACTTTAGCGAACTGTGCAAGTGAGTGGGGGCCGCATTGGGGCCGCATTGGGGCGTGTTTACACTGGAGTCTGATCAAAATCACATCTTACTTGCAGTGTAATCAGTTGGAAAACTCAGATTGAAAAATAATCAGATTTGGACCACGTGGGCCTTCAGTGTAAAGGTAGTCATGAGTTCTGACTTGCACTAAAGGTCCGTGGTCGCCTGTGAAACTTCTTCAACTTACCGCCGAGGAATTCGGAGGAAATGTTTGTTGTCTTCGTGCAGGTTCTTGAGTCTCTTGGTCTCCTCAGCTGACAGCAAACCTGCTCTGGCGTCCGCTGGCACGAACTTGATGTTGTGTTTCTCTGAGTGCAAAGAGGAAGCAGCATTAGAAGCTCACTTGGAGATCATCAGTCATGCAAACACAGTGTGGGCTCGTTAAAGGAGCGCCACGAGTATTTATATTATTCACATGTGAATAATGCTGTATAATAGACGGTATTATGGTATTCACATGTGAATAATGCTGTATAATAGATATAATAATATAATACTGTATTTATATTATTCACATGTAAAAAATACCCAAGTGTTTATTGTCTATTGTGAGCGAACGGTGGTACTGAATTTCCCCCAGGAATCAATAAAGTACTTTCTATTCTATTCTATTTTATTCAATAGTGGCAAGGAGAAGAAGGAGCTTGAAAAGAAAATGTCGGGAGAACTCACCTGCAACAAACTCTGTTCCTGCCAGCTCAGCAGTGGCCAGAAAGTCGTCCATGGAACTTTGCTCCGTCACCGACTGCAGGTTCAAGCGTCCCCAGTCATAGCCGTCGTTCAGCTCGCTGGTGTGCAGCTACGTTGGTCAAACACAGAAGGTTTTCATTGAAGAGCGCCCGCACACATTACACACGATACAATGCGAGAACATGAACGTTTATGGACGAGTCAGCAAGACATTATGCTTCAGTTTGGATGGTGGGACAGTCCTTTTTTTTCTCACTGGCACTCATTGAGGACGGACGCTCCCCTTTCCTCTCTCTTATCTTCCCTTCTTGCTTATTTGACCTGTTTTAACTTTTTTTGTTGCCTCTTTTTGCACTGCTCTCCAAATCTAAACATTGGAACTATTGAACTGGCCTCAATGAAATTCAATCAATCAATGTTTACTTATATAGCCCTAAATCACTAGTGTCTCAAAGGGCTGCACAAACCACCACGACATCCTCGGTAGGCCCACATAAGGGCAAGGAAAACTCACACCCAGTGGGACGTCGGTGACAGTGATGACTATGAGAACCTTAGAGAGGAGGAAAGCAATGGATGTCGAGCGGGTCTAACATGATACTGTGAAAGTTCAATCCACAATGGATCCAACACAGTCGCGAGAGTCCAGTCCAAAGCGGATCCAACACAGCAGCGAGAGTCCCGTTCACAGCGGAGCCAGCAGGAAACCATCCCAAGCGGAGGCGGATCAGCAGCGCAGAGATGTCCCCAGCCGATACACAGGCAAGCAGTACATGGCCACCGGATCGGACCGGACCCCCTCCACAAGGGAGAGTGGGACATAGAAGAAAAAGAAAAGAAACGGCAGATCAACTGGTCTAAAAAGGGAGTCTATTTAAAGGCTAGAGTATACAAATGAGTTTTAAGGTGAGACTTAAATGCTTCTACTGAGGTGGCATCTCGAACTGTTACCGGGAGGGCATTCCAGAGTACTGGAGCCCGAACGGAAAACGCTCTATAGCCCACAGACTTTTTTAGGGCTTTAGGAATCACTAACAAGCCGGAGTCCTTTGAACGCAGATTTCTTGCCGGGACATATGGTACAATACAATCGGCAAGATAGGATGGAGCTAGACCGTGTAGTATTTTATACGTAAGTAGTAAAACCTTAAAGTCACATCTTAAGTGCACAGGAAGCCAGTGCAGGTGAGCCAGTATAGGTATATATGTATGTATATATGTATATAAAGGTATATACAGTACAGGTATATATGTATGTATATATGTATATAAAGGTATATACAGTATAGGTATATATGTATGTATATATGTATATAAAGGTATATACAGTACAGGCGTAATGTGATCAAACTTTCTTGTTCTTGTCAAAAGTCTAGCAGCCGCATTTTGTACCAACTGTAATCTTTTAATGCTAGACATGGGGAGACCCGAAAATAATACGTTACAGTAGTCGAGGCAAGACGTATTGACAAGACCTTGGGTATGGGGGAACATGCTTGTCGTGACGGAGCGGTTGTTGCTGGACACACCACGGACTCTTGGGAGAAGAAGGAGTGCCGTGTTCCTGGCGACACTTGTGAAAACATCTACCCATTGGGAATGATGAAAACAGGACATCTGCTGATTGGAGAAAGTGTTGCTCTGGTTTGTCGACAAATTGGAAGTTGCTGGCAGTCTTCAAAGTAGCCCAAAGCTGCCACAAATGATTGGAGGATGCGGGAAGAACCGTGGACACTTTGTGATTTGGATAACATAAGACTGTGCCCTGCAGGCTGAATTTCAGGACCAGTCATAGACAATTTAGAGTGAAAAGCACATTTTATTTTCCCTGGCATACAAAACATTCTAACTTGGATTGTTTCCCTGGCTTCGATACTCTCCCAAAGCACAACAAACTTCCTTCTTGTCGCTCATGGACACACACACCTGTTGTTGTTGACTTTGGACTGACTATCGGCTGCACAACATCAAGGCCGCGGGACAGAGACACACTGCGGGCTTACATACACACAAGCATCCACAAAGAATATACGCCACACTAGGGCTGGGCGATATGGCCTTTTTTTAAAATCGCAATATTTTTAGGCCATATCGCGATATACGATATATATTACGATATTTTGCCTTAGCCTTGAATGAACACTTGATACATATAATCACAGCAGGATGATGATTCTATGTGTCTACATTAAAACATTCTTCTTCATACTGCATTCATATATGCTACTTTTAAACTTTCATGCAGAGAAGGAAATCACAACTAAGGCAATTGACCAAAACTTATTTATTAAAGTTATTAGCAGGTGACTTTTCAAATGATGCTACATATTAGCAGTAATGCTACTTTTGGTAGCAAGGCTTGTGCTCCACACTTGACCAATTACGGTTGTCTGTTCGACATATCCCCACTTGAAGCCAAACAACCCCCTGCTGTTTTTATTGGGAATTCTTCCTTCATTTGTTACCAGATTCGCATCTTCTTTCGCACCTTCGCAACACTCCGTTAGCATCACGGCTAATGTTAGCCACGCTGCTACTTCTCTGCTGGGCTGTGGCGCATTATATAGCATAAAATACGACAGCGGAGACCCCGGACTGTTGAACGACTGAAGCTCTACATAAAACAAGAATGGGAAAGAATTCCACTTTCAAAGCTTCAACAATTAGTTTCCTCAGTTCCCAAACGTTTATTGAGTGTTGTTAAAAGAAAAGGTGATGTAACACAGTGGTGAACATGCCCTTTCCCAACTACTTTGTCACGTGTTGCAGCCATGAAATTCTAAGTTAATCATTAATTGCAAAAAAAAAAAGTTTATCAGCTTGAACATCAAATATGTTGTCTTTGTAGCATATTCAACTGAATATGGCTTGAAAAGGATTTGCAAATCATTGTATTCTGTTTATATTTACATCTAACACAATTTCCCAACTCATATGGAAACGGGGTTTGTACATCCATCCATTTCTACCGCTTATTCCCTTTGGGTGGCTGGTGCCTATATTAGCTACAATCGGGCGGAAGGCGGGGTACACCCTGGACATAGAACGATGTAAATAGCTAAATAGATAGAATGTTCGTCTTACCCAAGTGTCGAACCTCTTGTTGCCGCGGCTTGCCTGAAGTCTTTCTTTAATCAAAGCTCTGCCAAGTGCTCCTCCAGCCTTCTTCTTAGCCATAGCGCCTCTTAAAAAGCGTCTTTACACGGAAAAATGTGTTTGTTTTTTTATCTATTTGAGCGAAAAGTCCGCAGCGAGCAAGCTACATGTGCACCTCGAACCGGAAGTGGAACAAACCAAGTTTGACAATTACATCCGGGTAAAACAGGGGTGTCCAAACTTTTTCCACAGAGGGCCGCACACGGAAAAATGTGAGCATGCGGCACCAAAATGTTAAAAATAAGTCCAATTATTATTATTATTGTTTATTTAATGCTAACAGTATATCTCTAGAGCAGGGGTCACCAAACTTTTTGAAAGCAAGAGCTACTTCTTGGGTACTGATTCATGCGAAGGGCTACCAGTTTGATACACACTTAAATAGGTTGCCAGAAATAGCCAATTTACTCAATTTACCTTTAATAAATAAATCAATTTTTTTTTTTGTATTTTAAAAATGTAAAAACTGACTAAAAATAACTATTTACATAAGACATTTCCCCCACATTGTTGAAAATAAAAGATTCCGCAACATTTCAAGGATGCTTCATTTAAAAATATCAAGTTTAACAATGCTGGTTTTCAAAATAAAATCTGTTTTTCTATCTTAAAAGTCCTGCTAATTTGGAGATATACACATCTTAATTGAAGATATGATATCAGGTAAAATTAAGTAGCTGCACGGACAGATCATTTCTCCAGTTTTTAGTATTTTGTCACCAAATCTTTTCAGCTGTAAATTGGGGAAGAGCACATTTAAACAGCCTGTAATGTATAATTGTTTTTATTTTTTTATTTTCATTTTTAAATACTTATATTTCTGGGTGAGCTCGCAGTATTTATCTCTATTTTGTTTACAGTAACTTTCCCTAGTTTTAAGAGCTATTTACGTATTTTAGTCATTGACTTTACATTGTAATTTTAATCTTGGCACAAATAATTTAAATTTTTTTTGTATTTTAAAAATGTAAAAACGGAGAAGATAACTATTCACATAAGATATTTCTCCCACATTGAAAATAAACCATTTTGCAATATTCCGAGGATGCTTCATTTAAAAATATCAAGTTTAACAATGCTGGTTTTCAAAATAAAATACATTTTTCCATCTTAAAAGTCCTGCTAATTTGGAGATATACACATTTTGATTGAGGATATGATATCAGGTAATATCAAGTAGATGCACGGACACATAATTTCTCCAGTTTTTAGTATTTTGTCACCAAATCTTTTCAGCTGTAAATTGGGGAAGAGCACATTTAAACAGCCTGTAACGTATCAAATTTTTTATTTTATTTTTTTCATTTTTAAATACTTATATTTGCTTGGTGAGCTCGCAGTATTTATCACTATTTTAATTACAAGAACGTTCCCTAGTTTTAAGAGCTATTTACGTATTTTAGTCATTGACTTTACATCGTAATTTTAATCTTGGCACAAATAATTTACATTTTTTTGTATTTTAAAAATGTAAAAACGGAGAAGAGAACTATTCACATAAGATAGTTCCCTCACATTGAAAATAAACCATTTTGCAATATTCCGAGGATGCTTCATTTAAAAATATCAAGTTTAATAATGCTGGTTTTCAAAATAAAATATATTTTTCTATCTTAAAAGTCCTGCTAATTTGGAGATATACACATCTTAATTGAGGATATGATATCAGGTAAAATCAAGTAGCTGCACGGACACATAATTTCTCCAGTTTTTAGTATTTTGTCACCAAATCTTTTCAGCTGTAAATTGGGGAAGAGCACATTTAAACAGCCTGTAACGTATCAAATTTTTTATTTTATTTTTTTCATTTTTAAATACTTATATTTGCTTGGTGAGCTCGCAGTATTTATCACTATTTTATTTTCAAGAACGTTCCCTAGTTTTAAGAGCTATTTACGTATTTTAGTCATTGACTTTACATTGTAATCTTAATTTCGGCACAAATAATTTTTATTTTGCAGTATTTAAAAAATTTAAAAACGGAGAAGAGAACTATTCATATAAGATATTTCTCCCACATTGAAAATAAACCATTTTGCAATATTCCGAGGATGCTTCATTTAAAAATATCAAGTTTAACAATGCTGGTTTTCAAAATAAAATACATTTTGCCATCTTAAAAGTCCGGCTAATTTGGAGATATACACATCTTAATTGAGGATATGATATCAGGTAAAATTAAGTAGATGCATGGACGGATCATTTCTCCAGTTTTTAGTATTTTGTCACCAAATCTTTTCAGCTGTAAATTGGGGAAGAGCACAATTAAACAGCCTGTAATGTATCTTTTTTTTTTTCATTTTTAAATACTTATATTTGCTTGGTGAGCTCGCAGTATTTATCACTATTTTATTTTCAAGAACGTTCCCTAGTTTTAAGAGCTATTTACGTATTTTAGTCATTAACTTTACATTGTAATCTTAATTTCGGCACAAATAATTTTTATTTTGCAGTATTTAAAACATTTAAAAACGGAGAAGAGAACTATTCACATAAGATATTTCTCCCACATTGAAAAGAAACCATTTTGCAATATTCCGAGGATGCTTCATTTAAAAATATCAAGTTTAACAATGCTGGTTTTCAAAATAAAATACATTTTTCCATCTTAAAAGTCCTGCTAATTTGGAGGTATACACATCTTAATTGAGGATATGATATCAGGTAAAATTAAGTGGATGCACGGACAGATCATTTCTCCAGTTTTTAGTATTTTGTCACCAAATATTTTCAGCTGTAAATTGGGGAAGAGCACAATTAAACAGCCTGTAACGTATCAAAACATTCATTATTATTTTTTATTTTTAAATACTTATATTTGGTTGGTGAGCTTGCAGTATTTATCACTATTTTATTTACAATAACTTTCCTTAGTTTTAAGAGCTATTTACGTATTTTAGTCATTGACTTTACATTGTAATTTTAATTTCGGCACAAATAATTTTTATTTTTTTGTATTTTAAAAATGTAAAAACGGAGAAGAGAACTATTCACAGAAGATATTTCCCCCACATTGAAAATAAACGATTTTGCAATATTCCGAGGATGCTTCATTTAAAAATATCAATTTTAACAATGCTGGTTTTCAAAATAAAATATGTTTTTCTATCTTAAAAGTCCTGCTAATTTGGAGATATACACATCTTAATTGAGGATATGATATCAGGTAAAATCAAGTAGCTGCACGGACACATAATTTCTCCAGTTTTTAGTATTTTGTCACCAAATCTTTTCAGCTGTAAATTGGGGAAGAGCACATTTAAACAGCCTGTAACGTATCAAATTTTTTATTTTATTTTTTTCATTTTTAAATACTTATATTTGCTTGGTGAGCTCGCAGTATTTATCACTATTTTATTTTCAAGAACGTTCCCTAGTTTTAAGAGCTATTTACGTATTTTAGTCATTGACTTTATATTGTAATTTTAATTGCGGCACAAATATTTTTATTTTTTTGTATTTTAAAAATGTAAAAACTGACTAAAAAAAACTATTTACAGAAGATATTTCCCCCACATTGAAAATAAAAGATTTTGCAATATTCTGAGGATGCTTCATTTAAAAATAACAAGTTTAACAATGCTGGTTTTCAAAATAAAATACGTTTTTCCATCTTAAAAGTCCTGCTAATTTGGAGGTATACACATCTTAATTGAGGAAATATGATATCAGGTAAAATTAAGTAGATGCATGGACGGATCATTTCTCCAGTTTTTAGTATTTTGTCCTCAAATGTAGTCTTTTCAGGGCGAGAAGTTGCAGTTCTGCCACTGGCCGGAAGGTGGCAGCATGACATGCCCCCGGTGTGCCACATGAAGCTGAATGGTTGGTTCCCCCCCCCCCCTACAAGCCTGAGATGGTTTCTTCCAGCGTTTAAAGCTCCGCCGCTCCCTCCTCCCCTCAGTGTGCCGGCAGACTGAGCGGGCAGCCATGGATCTCTTCAGCCAAGTCCGGAGTCTCTGCCAGTCCTAGACTAGCTCTCCCATGACTCCATGACTTGAGTGGGCGCACAAAAAGCAAGAGTTGAGGTGTCCCTGCCCCCCAGGGGAGGTGCGGCGGGCCGCCGACAAAATGCTGCCGTGGAAGAAGAGCAAGTTGGAGCTGATCGAGGAAGACAAGCCGTCCAAGCAGAAGGGCTATGCGGTGAGTCTCAACTACGCGGCGCTCGCCTCCTTCGCCAAGTCCTGTCCGGAGAGCGCCCTCTACCGGGTGGGCAGCATGTTCAAGTCCAAGAGGAGGAAGGTGAAGATCACCGGCGACGACCCCACCTACACGGTGCTCTACCTGGGCAACGCCACCACCATCCAGTCCAAAGGGGACGGCTGCACGGACGCGGCGGTGGCCAAGATCTGGGCCAAGAGCGACGCGGGCAAGAGCGGCACCAAGATGCGCCTGACCGTCAGCTCGCAGGGCGTCCGCATGGTGCACGTGGACGACAAGGCGGGGAGGCCGGGCCACCTCTACCTGCTGCACCGCATCACCTACTGCGTGGCCGACCCCCGGCTGCCCAAGGTCTTCGCCTGGATCTACCGCCACGAGATGAAGCACAAGGCGGTGATGCTGCGCTGCCACGCCGTGCTGGTCTCCCGGCCCGAGAAGGCCAAGGCCGTGGCGCTGCTCCTCTACCAGACCTCCGCCGCCGCCCTGGCCGAGTTCAAGCGCCTCAAGCGGCGCGACGACGCCCGCCACCAGCAGCAGCAGCTCATCGGCGAGCGCAGCGTCCCCCTGGTGCCGCTCAGGAAGCTGCTCAATGCCCAGTGCTGCTACAAACCCCCCGTGGAGCGCAGCCGCAGCGCCCCCAAGCTGGGCTCCATCACCGAGGACCCGCTGGGCGAGGAGCAGGAGGAGGAGGAGGAGGAGGAGGAAGAGGCGACGCACTTTGAGTGCGAGGACGTCCTGGACACGCCGGGCGGCGGCCTGGTCGCCCGCGACGACCAGCAGGAGCTGACTCAGATCATCAACCATTTGGGCGAGATGAGCATCGGCAACGACCTGCGGACTCTGAAGGCCGACCTCAAAGTCACCCGCCTGCTCTCGGGGGAAAGCACCGGCAGCGACTCGTCTGCGGACAGCGACCTCAGACTCTCCAATGGCCTGGAGCGCATCGGCGTGCAGTCGCCCGCGTGAACAGGTGGCACTACCTCAACTTTCATGGAGAGGTGGCACTACATCAACTTTCATGCAGAGGTGGCACTACATCAACTTTCATGGAGAGGTGGCACTACCTCAACTTTCATGGAGAGGTGGCACTACATCAACTTTCATGCAGAGGTGGCACTACATCAACTTTCATGGAGAGGTGGCACTACCTCAACTTTCATGCAGAGGTGGCACTATGTCAACTTTCATGCAGAGGTGGCACTACCTCAACTTTCATGGAGAGGTGGCACTACATCAACTTTCATGCAGAGGTGGCACTACCTCAACTTTCATGCAGAGGTGGCACTACGTCAACTTTCATGCAGAGGTGGCACTATGTCAACTTTGATGGAGAGGTGGCACTACATCAACTTTCATCTAGAGGTGGCACTACCTCAACTTTCATGCAGAGGTGGCACTACATCAACATTCATGCAGAGGTGGCACTACATCAACATTCATGCAGAGGTGGCACTACCTCAACTTTCATGCATAGGTGGCACTATGTCAACTTTCATGGAGAGGTGGCACTACATCAACTTTCATGGAGAGGTGGCACTACATCAACTTTCATGCATAGGTGGCACTAAGTCAACTTTCATGTACAGGTGGCACAATGTCAACTTTCATGGAGAGGTGGCACTACCTCAACTTTCATCTAGAGGTGGCACTACATCAACTTTCATGGAGAGGTGGCACTACATCAACTTTCATGGAGAGGTGGCACTACATCAACTTTCATGCATAGGTGGCACTAAGTCAACTTTCATGTACAGGTGGCACAATGTCTACTTTCATGCAAAGGTGGCACTATGTCTACTTTCATGAAAAGGTGGAACTACGTCAACTTTCATGTAAAGGTGGCACTACATCAACTTTCATGCATAGGTGGCACTAAGTCAACTTTCATGTACAGGTGGCACTATGTCTACTTTCATGAAAAGGTGGAACTACGTCAACTTTCATGTAAAGGTGGCACTACATCAACTTTCATGCATAGGTGGCACTAAGTCAACTTTCATGTACAGGTGGAACTATGTCAACTTTTATGTATAGGTGGCACTGTCAACTTCCATGTAAAGGTGGCACTAAGTTTACTTTCATGTAAAGGTGGCACTATGTCATCTTTCATGTATAGGTGGCACTATGTCAACTTTCATGTATAGGTGGCACTATGTCAATTTTAATGTATAGATGGCACTACGTCAACCTTAATGAAAAGGTGGCACGATGTCAACTTTCATGAAAAAGTGGAACTCCATCAACTTTCATGTAAAGGTGGCACTATGTCATCTTTCATTTAAAGGTGGCACTAAGTCAACTTTCATGTAAAAGTGGAACTATGTCAACTTTCATGTAAAGGTGGCACTACATCAACTTTCATGCATAGGTGGCACTAAGTCAACTTTCATGTACAGGTGGAACTATGTCAACTTTCATGTATAGGTGGCACTACATCAACTTTCATGCATAGGTGGCACTAAGTCAACTTTCATGTAAAAGTGGAACTATGTCAACTTTCATGTAAAGGTGGCACTATGTCAACTTTCATGTAAAGGTGGCACTACATCAACTTTCATGTAAAGGTGAAACTTCGTCAACTTTCATGTATAGGTGGCACTATGTCAACTTTCATGTAAAGGTGGCACTATGTAAACTTTCATGTAAAGGTGGCACTACATCAACTTTCATGTATAGGTGGCACTATGTCAACTTTCATGCATAGGTGGCACTAAGTCAACTTTCATGTACAGGTGGCACAAGGTCAACTTTCATGCAAAGGTGGCACTATGTCTACTTTCATGAAAAGGTGGAACTACGTCTACTTTCATGTAAAGGTGGCACTTTGTCATCTTTCATGTATAGGTGGCACTACATCAACTTCCATGTAGAGGTGGCACTATGTCAACTTTCATGTAAAGGTGGCACTATGTCAACTTTCATGTAAAGTTGGAACAACATCAACTTTTATGTATAGGCGGCACTGTCAACTTCCATGTAAAGGTGGCACTACGTCTACTTTCATGTAAAGGTGGAACCACGTCAATTTTCATGTAAAGGTGGCACTACGTCAACTTTCATGTATAGGTGGCACTACGTCAACTTCCATGTAGAGGTGGCACTACATCAACTTTCATGAAAAAGTGGCACTACATCAACTTTCATGCATAGGTGGCACTATGTCAACTTTCATGTAAAGGTGGAACTACATCAAGTTTCATGTAAAGGTTGCACTACATCAACTTTCATGTATAGGTGGCACTATGTCAACTTTCATGTATAGGTGGCACTTTGTCATCTTTCATGTATAGGGGCACTATGTCAACTTCCATGTAGAGGTGGCACTATGTCAACTTTCATGTAAAGGTGGCACTATGTCAACTTTCATGTAAAGTTGGAACAACATCAACTTTTATGTATAGGTGGCACTGTCAACTTCCATGTAAAGGTGGCACTAAGTTTACTTTCATGTAAAGGTGGCACTATGTCATCTTTCATGTATAGGTGGCACTATGTCAACTTTCATGCATAGGTGGCACTATGTCAATTTTAATGTATAGATGGCACTACGTCAACCTTAATGAAAAGGTGGCACGATGTCAACTTTCATGAAAAAGTGGAACTACATCAACTTTCATGTAAAGGTGGCGCTATGCCATCTTTCATTTAAAGGTGGCACTACATCAATATACATGAAAAAGTAGCACTATGTCAACTTTCATGCATAGGTGGCACTATGTCAACTTTCATGTATCGCTGGCACTACATCACCCATTGTGAGAAAGTGGCACTACGTCCAGGTGCAATAGTGCCACTTACACCTGCCAGCTGCCTGTCAGAGGTGTGAGAGGTCCTTGCCAAATGCCAAAGAAACAAAACACCAAATCTTCTTCATTGGAGACGTTGGCACGCGCAAAATGTGCAAAGTGTGAAACCCACAGACTGGCACCCACAGACTGGCACCCACAGACTGGCACCCACAGAGTGGCACCCACAGACTGGCACCCACAGACTGGCCCCCATAGAGTGGCACCCACAGACTGGCCCCCATAGAGTGGCACACACAGAGTGGCACACACAGAGTGGCCCCCACAGACTGGCCCCCACAGACTGGCCCCCACAGAGTGGCACACACAGAGTGGCCCCCACAGACTGGCCCCCACAGACTGGCCCCCACAGACTGGCCCCCACAGAGTGGCACACACAGAGTGGCCCCCACAGAGTGGCACACACAGAGTGGCCCCCACAGAGTGGCACACACAGAGTGGCCCCCACAGAGTGGCCCCCACAGAGTCTTATGTTGTGACAAACATGCTGGTCCTATCTTTGCTGTGCAAACGACTTTTGTCAAATGCGATGATGTCATGTTTCAATATCTTCATTTTGATAAAATGTGCTTTGTTCTGTGAACCTCATTATTATTAATAATAATAAAAAACTGAATGTGATAAAAAAAAAATGTCTCCATTCATGAACTCTTTGGTCCAAAATAAAAAATATTGGGACTTTTCTAATTATTATTTAAAATACTTGATCATTAAGGGCGTCTGAGGTGGCCTGTATTGTTTATAAAATAAAGTAGTGGATCTATTCATATTTTCCATGTTGACAGAAGGAAGGCGTCCACTTAAATATGATCCAATATTGCAACAAATATTACATTATCAAACTAAATAAAAATAAACATTTCCATATCTGCTTGACTTTTGATCTCAAACTAAGCAAAATATGCATCAAATTGTACGTTGAAAAAAATTAAATAGATTTTACGGTCACTGTAGTTATAATTTTTCATATTACAATATTATGTTACAAAGTCCTGTTGCCAAGTTTTGTTACTGTCATGTTACAAAGTCACGTTACAAAGTCTTGTTACAAAGCCACCTTACCCAGTCATGGTACAAAGTCACATTATAAAATAATGTTACAATGCCATGGTACAAAGTCACGCTACAAAGTTATGTTACAATGTCATGTTACAATGTCACGTTACAAAGTCATGTTATAAAGTCATGTTACAAAGTCATGCTACAAAGTCATGTTACAGAGTCATGTTACAAAGTCAGTTTACAAAGTCTTGTTATAAAGACTCATTACAAAGTCTCGTTACAAAGCCAAGTTACAAAGCCAACTTACTAAGCCAACTTACTAAGCCACCTTACAAAGTCATGTTACGAACTCACGTTACAAAGTCATGTTACAAAGTTATGTTACAAAGTTATGTTTCAAAGTCATGTCACAATGTCATGTTAAAAAGTTATGCTAAAAAGTTATGTTAAAAAGTCTTGTTAAAAAGACTTGTTACAAAGACTTGTTACAAAGACTTGTCACAAAGTCTTGTTACGAATCCACCTTACACAGTCATGTTACAAAGTCACATTATAATGTGATGTTACAAAGTCATGTTACAATGTCATGCTACAAAGTCACGCTACAAAGTTATGTTACAAATTCATGTTACAAATTCATGTTACAATGTCATGCTACAATGTCACGTTACATAGTCATGTTACAAAGTCACGTTACAAAGTCACGTTACAAAGTCATGTTATAAAGTCATGTTACAAAGTCATGCTACAAAGTCATGTTACAGAGTCATGTTACAAAGTCAGTTTACAAAGTCTTGTTATAAAGACTCATTACAAAGTCTCGTTACAAAGCCAAGTTACAAAGCCAACTTACTAAGCCAACTTACTAAGCCACCTTACAAAGTCATGTTACAAACTCACGTTACAAAGTCATGTTACAAAGTTATGTTACAAAGTTATGTTTCAAAGTCATGTCACAATGTCATGTTAAAAAGTTATGCTAAAAAGTTATGTTAAAAAGTCTTGTTAAAAAGACTTGTTACAAAGACTTGTTACAAAGACTTGTCACAAAGTCTTGTTACGAATCCACCTTACACAGTCATGTTACAAAGTCACATTATAATGTGATGTTACAAAGTCATGTTACAATGTCATGCTACAAAGTCACGCTACAAAGTTATGTTACAAATTCATGTTACAAATTCATGTTACAATGTCATGCTACAATGTCACGTTACATAGTCATGTTACAGAGTCACGTTACAAAGTCACGTTACAAAGTCTTGTTACAAAGACTCATTACAAAGTCTTGTTACAAAGCCACCTTACACAGTCATGTTACAAAATCAAGTTACAAAATTTCGTTACAAAGTCTAGTTACTAAGGCAACTTAGTAGGCCACCTTACAAAGTCATGTTACAAACTCATGTTACAAAGTCACATTACAATGTCACATTACAAAATCATGCTACAAAGTTATGTTACAAAGTTAAGTTACAAAGTTAAGTTACAAAGTCATGTCACAATGTCATGTTAAAAAGTTATGTTAAAAAGTTATGTTACAAAGTTATGTTACAAAGTTATGTTACAAAGTTATGTTACAAAGTTATGTTACAAAGTTATGTTACAAAGTTAAATTACAAAGTCATGTTACAATGTCAATTCTACAAATGTTACAAAGTCTCGTTACAAAGTCATGTTACAATGTCACCCTACAAAGTAACGTTACAAAGTCATGTTAAAAAGTTATGTTACAATGTCACGCTACTAAGTCACGCTACTAAGTCATGTTACAAAGTTATGTTACAAAGTTATGTTACAAAGTTATGTTACAAAGTCATGTCACAATGTCATGTTAAAAAGTTATATTACAAAGTTACGTTACAAAGTCATGCTAAAAAGTCGTATTACAAAGTCATGTTACAAAGTCACGCTACAAAGTCATATAACAAAGTCATGTTCCAAAGTTACGTTACAGAGTCACACTACAAAGTCATATTACAAATTCATGTTACAAAGTTACGTTACAAAGTCACGCTACAAAGTCATGTTACAATGTCATGCTACAAAGTCACGCTACAAAGTCTCATGCAAAGTCATGTTACTAAGTTTTATTACAAAGTTTTGCTACAAAGTCACATTTTATTGTCCCAATGTTTTAAGGGTGGAATGGAATTAGTTGACAAATGTGGAAGTAGTAGTCCACAGAAAAAAGGGCAAAAAAAGCCTGAAAATGGTATGAAGGGTTCAGGACTTAAAGGCGGACGAGAAAGGCGATGGAATCATTTTAATAAATTAAAATGGAGTTGCTATTAATGTTTGAAATGAAGCAGACATGAGGTGCAGACAGCAGATGTGAGGAGAGACTTTTGTCTTCTTTCTGCGCATGAAAAGTAACATTTGGGGCTTCCACCCCCATCAAACTAATCACTCCCAATCGAAAGTCAATCACCTTGATTGATTGATCCTCACGGCTTTTAACCCAAATTGCTTGTGAGGACGTTCTGTCACGGGGACTGCAATGGCAGCAGGGCGGGATTACATCACTTCCTCTGCATTTCAGGATTAGGTTTGTTGTACAGAAAATGTCACTAAACACGTCTTGCTTTTAAGTCAAAGTCAATCATTTTTATCCCAAAGTTTTTACAGAATATTACTGCAAATCAGGGATGGACCGGATCAGACCCGGAACAGAAGAGGTTCCAACCGGCCCGCAGGATGACTTTGTCAAGCATGAAAATGTACCTGGAATTTTTGAATACAGAAACTGCAGTTCTAAATGTGACCACTAGATGTCGCAATAGCAATTCTTTGTACCTTTGTAGATGATGTGCTACGTATGTACAAACATCATGGGCTTATACATATAAACAATGATGTATTTCAAACACATAAACAATGATGTATTTCACACTTATAAACAATGATGTATTTCACATGTATAAACAATGATGTATTTCACACTTATAAACAATGATGTATTTCACATGTATAAACAATGATGTATTTCACATGTATAAACAATGATGTATTTCACACTTATAAACAATGATGTATTTCACATGTATAAACAATGATGTATTTCACACTTATAAACAATGATGTATTTCACATGTATAAACAATGATGTATTTCACATGTATAAACAATGATGTATTTCACACTTATAAACAATGATGTATTTCACATGTATAAACAATGATGTATTTCACACGTATATACAATGATTTATTTCACACATATAAACAATAATGTATTTTACACTTATAAACAATGATGTATTTTACACTTATAAACAATGATGTATTTTACACTTATAAACAATGATGTATTTTACACTTATAAACAATGATGTATTTTACACTTATAAACAATGATGTATTTTACACTTATAAACAATGATGTATATTACACTTATAAACAATGATGTATATTACACTTATAAACAATGATGTATTTCACATCTATAAACAATGATGTATTTCACACATGTAAACAATGATGTATTTCACACTCATAAACAATGATGTATTTTACACTTATAAACAATGATGTATTTCACATCTATAAACAATGATGTATTTCACACACTTAAACAATGTATTTTACACGTATAAACAATGATGTATTTCACATATATTTTACACGTATAAACAATGATGTATTTCACATATATTTTACACGTATAAACAATGATGTATTTCACATATATTTTACACGTATAAACAATGATGTATTTCACACATAAACAATGATGTATTTCACACTTATAAACAATGGTATATTTCACAGATATAAACAATGATGTATTTCACACATATAAACAATGATGTATTTCACACTTATAAACAATGATGTTTTTCACACTTATAAACAATGATGTATTTCACACTTATAAACAATGATGTATTTCACACTTATAAATAATGATGTAATTTACAGGTATAAACAATGATGTATTTCACAGGTATAAACAATGATGTATTTTACAGGTATAAACAATGATGTATTTTACAGGTATAAACAATGATGTATTTTACAGGTATAAACAATGATGTATTTCACACGTACGAACAAGTGTGTCACTCCCCCTCTAAATGGATGATGTGTGGAATGGCGGTGGTGTGCAAAGTCAGTGCCGGGGGACAAGCTCTAAAAATAACACAACACATGAGAAGATGACTTCATTGTGTCATAAAGTCAAAAGCAAAACAAGCCAAAAGTTGTGAGGAAACTTCATGAACCATTTCAAGTTCAAATAATTAACTTCATGAACCATTTCAAGTTCAAATAATTAACTTCATGAACCATTTCAAGTTCAAATAATTAACTTTGTCATCGACAACACACAACTCAGATGCTAGCTGTTTTTTTCTTTAAATGTGTTGTGTACAATGTTGTGTTACAATGTTGTGTTACAATATGTTCCTACAATATTGTATTACACAGTTGTGTTACAAAGTTGTGCTACAACGTTGTGTTACAGAGTTATGTTACAGTCACGTAACAATGTCATGTTGCAAAGTTATGTTACCAAGTTATGTTACAAAGTTCTGTTCCAAAGACTTGTTACAAAGTAAGGTTACAAAGTCATGTTCCAATATTTTGTTTTAAATTCATGTTACAAAAGCCATGTTACAAAATCAAGTTATAAAGTTATGTTACAAATTGAAATTACAGTCACATTAAAAAAGTCATATTACAAAGTCATGTTACAAAGTCATTTTACAAGTCATGTTTAAAAAACATTTTGTTACAAAATATTACAAAATACGTTATAAAGTCATGTTACAAATTCACATTATAAAGTCATGTTATAAAGTCACGTTACAAATTCATGTTACAAAGTCACCTCCCCAAGTTGTTACAAAGTCATGTTACAAGTCACTTTACAGAGTCATGTTACAAAGTCACCTTACAATGTTACGTTACAAATTCACATTATAAAGTCATGTTACAAATTCATGTTACAAAGTCACCTCACAATGTTACGTTACAAATTCACATTATAAAGTCATGTTACAAATTCATGTTACAAAGTCACCTCACAATGTTACGTTACAAATTCACATTATAAAGTCATGTTACAAATTCATGTTACAAAGTCACCTCACAATGTTACGTTACAAATTCACATTATAAAGTCATGTTACAAATTCATGTTACAAAGTCACATTACAAAGTCACTTCACCAAGTTGTTACAAAGTCCTGTTACAAAACTGATTGTTGTGTAAATCCACACTGCGTGAATGAAATGTTGTGTGTCACATGTTTTCTTCCTCACTCACTCACTCACTCACTCACTCACTCACTCACTCACTCACTCACTCACTCACAGGCAGGCAGATCACTTGTATATACATACTTTTTTTTCCTCACTCACACCTGACCTACTTTCTCTCTTTTCATCTTCCCTTGTAAGACTTCAGTCTCTCTACAACTATTCATGTGTTGAACAAATATTCATTTGTTCAACTAAAACTAGATGTGACCAATCTAAGTTTAAG
The DNA here is from genome assembly GCF_033978795.1 of Nerophis ophidion. Lineage (NCBI taxonomy): Eukaryota > Metazoa > Chordata > Actinopteri > Syngnathiformes > Syngnathidae > Nerophis > Nerophis ophidion. Next base: position 43,557,440 of record NC_084632.1, read on the forward strand.
ACTAGAATAAAGCAAACACTTTTATTACAAACCCTGTTTCCATATGAGTTGGGAAATTGTGTTAGATGTAAATATAAACAGAATACAATGATTTGCAAATCCTTTTCAAGCCATATTCAGTTGAATATGCTACAAATAATCATTAACTTTAGAATTTGATGCCAGCAACACGTGACAAAGAAGTTGGGAAAGGTGGCAATAAATACTGATAAAGTTGAGGAATGCTCATCAAACACTTATTTGGAACATCCCACAGGTGTGCAGGCTAATTGGGAACAGGTGGGTGCCATAATTGGCTATAAAAACAGCTTCCCAAAAAATGCTCAGTCTTTCACAAGAAAGGATGGGGCGAGGTACACCCCTTTGTCCACAACTGCGTGAGCAAATAGTCAAACAGTTTAAGAACAACCTTTCTCAAAGTGACATTGCAAGAAATTTAGGGATTTCAACATCTACGCTCCATAATATCATCAAAAGGTTCAGAGAATCTGGAGAAATCACTCCACGTAAGCGGCATGGCCGGAAACCAACATTGAATGACCGTGACCTTCCATCCCTCAGACGGCACTGTATCAAAAAACGACATCAATCTCTAAAGGATATCACCACATGGGCTCAGGAACACTTCAGAAAACCAGTGTCAGTAAATACAGTTTGTCGCTACATCTGTAAGTGCAAGTTAAAGCTCTACTATGCAAAGCGAAAACCATTTATCAACAACATCCAGAAACGCCGCCAGCTTCTCTGGGCCCGAGATCACCTCAGATGGACTGATGGAAAGTGGAAACATGTTCTGTGGTCTGACGAGTCCACTTTTCAAATAATTTTTGGAAATATTCAACATCGTGTCATCCGGACCAAAGGGGAAGCGAACCATCCAGACTGTTATCAACGCAAAGTGTAAAAGCCAGCATGTGTGATGGTATGGGGGTGTATTAGTGCCCAAGGCATGGGTAACTTACACATCTGTGAAGGCACCATTAATGCTGAAAGGTACATACAGGTTTTGGGACAACATATGCTGCAATCTAAGCGCCGTCTTTTTCATGGACGCCCCTGCTTATTTCAGCAAGACAATGCCAAGCCACATTCAGCAGTCCAGACCTGTCTCCCATGGAAAATGTGTGGCGCATTATGAAGCGTAAAATAGGACAGCGGAGACCCCGGACTGTTGAAGGACTGAAGCTCTACATAAAACAAGAATGGGAAAGAATTCCACTTTCAAAGCTTCAACAATTAGTTTCCTCAGTTCCCAAACGTTTATTGAGTGTTGTTAAAAGAAAAGGTGATGTAACACAGTGGTGAACATGCCCTTTCCCAACTACTTTGGCACATGTTGCAGCCATGAAATTCTAAGTTAATTATTATTTGCAGAAAAAAATTAAGTTTATGAGTTTGAACATGAAATATGTTGTCTTTGTAGCATATTCAACTGAATATGGCTTGAAAAGGATTTGCAAATCATTGTATTCTGTTTATATTTACATCTAACACAATTTCCCAACTCATATGGAAACAGGGTTTGTACATATTTCTACCTGGAGAGATTGTTTCCAACCTGCTGCACCTGAAAGACTACATTGTTGCATGCAGGAGTGCACCTGGGAGTGTGTTACCTGCACACACCTGGGAGTGTGTTACCTGCACACACCTGGGAGTGTGTTACCTGCACACACCTGCTGTAGTTGTCTCCCTTTATGCATGCAGATGTCATTTGTTGTGCAATGGTTGACTCATCTGCTACACAAACTATGAATGACACACAACTCTTGTTCTGCTGCCACACAACTTTTGGTCACACCAGCCGTGTAAATGTGCTACACAAACTCAGCAGAAATCGTTTGTGATACACTTTGTGTGTGTGTGTGTGTGTGTATGTTTGTTATTTGAATGTGCACGTGTGTTGTTTGTGTGTATGTATGTGTGTGAATGTGTGTCATTTGTGTGTATTATGTGTGTATTATTTGTGTGTAATGTGGGTGTATTATGTGGTTTTATACGTGTGTTGTGTGTGTGTTAGTGTGTGTGTGTTTCATGTGTGTTATTTGTGTGTTAGTGTGTCTATGTGTGTACAATGTGTGTGTTGTGTGGGTGTGTGTGTTGTGTGTGTTTGTGTGTGGTTTGTGTGTGCATATGTTTGTGTGTAATGTGTGTGTTTGTGTGTGTGCATGTTTGTTATGTGTGTAGATTTTGTGTGTTATGTGTGTAATGTGTCTGTTGTGTGTGTGTGTGTGCGAGTTTTAGTGCGGGTTAGTTTGTGTGTGTTTGTGCGTGTTATGTGTGTGAATTATGTGTTGTATGTGTGTGTGTGTGTGTGTGTGTGTTAAGTGTATGTGTTTGTGTGTTATGTGTGTGTGTGTGTGTATGTTATGCGCATAGATGTGTGTTGTGTGTGTAATATGTGTGTTTGTTGTGTGTGTGTGTGTGTGTTAGTTTGTGTGTGTTTGTGCATGTTGTGTGTGAATTACGTGTTTATTATGTGTGTGTGTGTGTTTTGTGTTTGGGTGTTGTTTGTGTGTGTGTGTGTGTGTTTTGTTTGTTTGTGTTTTTTAATGCTGTTTCTTTTTTGTTGTGTTTGACTTGTGCGTGTGTTTGTGTATGTGAGTTGTGTTTGTGTGTGTATGTGTCATGTGTGTGCGTGTGTTATGTGTGTGTGTATGTTATGTGTGTAGATGTGTATTGTGTGTTTGTGTGTTGTTTGTTTGTGTGTGTTATGTTTGTTTGTGTGTTTTTATGTAGTGTGTGTATTTTTCTTGTGTGTTTTATTTGTGTGTGTGTTTGTGTGCTTGTGTTTGTGTATGTGAATTGTGTTTGTGTGTATATATGTGTATAATTTGTGTGTGTGTGTCATGTGTGTGCTAGTTTGTGTGTGTTTATGCATGTTGTGTGTGAATTATGTGTTTGTTATGTGTGCGTGTGTTTGTGTGTGTGTGTGTGTGTGTTAGTGTGTGCTAGTTTGTGTGTGTGTTTGTGCAGGTTGTGTGTGAATTACGTGTTTATTATGTGTGTGTGTTTTGTGTTTGTGTGTTGTTTGAGTGTGTGTGTGTGTGTTTTGTTTGTTCGTGTTTTTTAATACTGTTTCTTTTTTGTTGTGTTTGACTTGTGTGTGTGTGTTTGTGTATGTGAGTTGTGTTTGTGTGTGTATGTGTCATGTGTGTGCGTGTGTTATGTGTGTGTGTATGTTATGTGTGTAGATGTGTATTGTGTGTTTGTGTGTTGTTTGTTTGTGTGTGTTATGTTTGTTTGTGTTTTTATGTAGTGTGTGTATTTTTCTTGTGTGTTTTATTTGTGTGTGTGTTTGTGTGCTTGTGTTTGTGTATGTGTATTGTGTTTGTGTGTTTGTGTGTATATATGTGTGTAATTTGTGTGTGTGTGTCATGTGTGTGCTAGTTTGTGTGTGTTTATGCATGTTGTGTGTGAATTATGTGTTTGTTATGTGTGCGTGTGTTTGTGTGTGTGTGCTAGTTTGTGTGTGTGTTTGTGCAGGTTGTGTGTGAATTACGTGTTTGTTATGTGTGCGTGTGTGTGTGTGTCATGTGTGTGCTAGTTGGTGTGTGTTTATGCATGTTGTGTGTGAATTATGTGTTTGTTATGTGTGCGTGTGTTTGTGTGTGTGTGTGTGTGTGTGTTAGTGTGTGCTAGTTTGTGTGTGTGTTTGTACAGGTTGTGTGTGAATTACGTGTTTGTTATGTGTGCGTGTGTGCGTGTGTGTGTGTGTGTGTGTGTGTGTGTGTGTGTGTGTGTGTGTGTGTGTGTGTCCAGGTGGAGGAAAGAGGGGGCAGTTTTTGCTGCAGAGAATAAAACGAAGGAAACGGGAAGGAGATGACGGAGGCCTGCTGTGAACCTCACATTCAACTCCTTTTGTCATCCTGTGTGGAACACACACACACACACACACACACACACACACACACACACACACACACACACACACACACACACACACACACACATATATGTATGAATCTGCATCAGATGTTTGTCACAAAGCAACATTTGTTCCCTGCAAGTCTCCTCCTCAGCGATGAAGAGCAGTGCTACACATGATCTTCCCCTCAGCTCGCTGGCTATCCTCCAGACCAAGCAGGCGGGCGTTGAACTCCTGAGACTTGGTGACCCGCTAACTCCGCCTCTGGATTACGGGCAGCCAGCGTCTCCTGGCCGCCAGTCGCCACCTGCGTCTTCACTAAGAGGCTTTGGAGGCTTCAGAGATGAGCGGCCATCTGCTCCTCTCCAGGAACACATGCTAGCGAGGGCACACACGGTGCAATACAACACAACAGAAGCACACACAGTGCAATATGACACAACAGAAGCACACAATGTGCAATATCCCATAAAATAAGCAATATAACAGAAAATAAGCACACAATGTGCAATATACCAGGGGAAAAGCACAGAATGTGTGATATAACAGAAAATAAGCACACAATGTGCAATATAACAGAAAATAAGCACACAATGTGCAATATACCAGGGGAAAAAGCACAGAATGTGTGATATAACAGAAAATAAACACACAATGTGCAATATAACAGAAAATAAGCACACAATGTGCAATATACCAGGGGGAAAAGTACAGAATGTGTGATATAACAGAAAATAAGCACACAATGTGCAATATACCAGGGGAAAAAGCACAGAATGTGTGATATAACAGAAAATAAACACACAATGTGCAATATAACAGAAAATAAGCACACAATGTGCAATATACCAGGGGAAAAAGCACAGAATGTGTGATATAACAGAAAATAAACACACAATGTGCAATATAACAGAAAATAAGCACACAATGTGCAATATACCAGGGGGAAAAGTACAGAATGTGTGATATAACAGAAAATAAGCACACAATGTGCAATATACCAGGGGAAAAAGCACAGAATGTGTGATATAACAGAAAATAAACACACAATGTGCAATATAACAGAAAATAAGCACACAATGTGCAATATACCAGGGGGAAAGCACAGAATGTGTGATATAACAGAAAATAAGCACACAATGTGCAATATAACAGAAAATAAGCACACAATGTGCAATATACCAGGGGAAAAAGCACAGAATGTGTGATATAACAGAAAATAAGCACACAATGTGCAATATACCAGGGGAAAAGCACAGAATGTGTGATATAACAGAAAATAAGCACACAATGTGCAATCTAACGGAAAATAAGCACACCATGTGCAATATACCAGGGGAAAAGCACAGAATGTGTGATATAACAGAAAATAAGCACACAATGTGCAATATAACAGAAAATAAGCACACAATGTGCAATATACCAGGGGAAAAAGCACAGAATGTGTGATATAACAGAACATAAACACACAATATGCAGTATAAAAGAAAATAAGCACACAATGTGCAATATACCAGGGGAAAAAGCACAGAATGTGTGATATAACAGAAAATAAACACACAATGTGCAATATAACAGAAAATAAGCACACACTGTGCAATATACCAGGGGAAAAAGCACAGAATGTGTGATATAACAGAAAATAAACACACAATGTGCAATATAACAGAAAATAAGCACACAATGTGCAATATAACAGAAAATAAGCACACAATGTGCAATATACCAGGGGAAAAAGCACAGAATGTGTGATATAACAGAAAATAAACACACAATGTGCAGTATAACAGAAAATAAGCACACAATGTGCAATATACCAAGAAAAAAATCACAAAATGTGTGATACAACAGAAAAGAAACACACAAAGTGAAATATAAGAGAAAATAATCTCACAATGTGCAACATCTTATAAAAGAAGCACACAATGTGCAATGTAACAGAACATAAAACACAATGTGCAATATAACAGAACATAAAACACAATGTGCAATATAACAGAACATAAACACACAATGTGCAATATAACAGAACACAAGCACACAATGTGCAATATAACAGAACACAAACACACAATGTGCAATATAACAGAACACAAGCACACAATGTGCGATATAACAGAACACACGCATACAATGTGCAATATAACAGAACACAAGCACACAATGTGCAATATAACATAACATAAACACACACTGTCCAATATAACAGAACACAAACACACAATGTGCAATATAAGAGAACACAAACACACAATGTCCAATATAACAGAACACAAGCATACAATGTGCAATATAACATAAACACACACTGTCCAATATAACAGAACACAAACACACAATGTGCAATATAACAGAACACAAGCACACAATGTGCAATATAACTGAACACAAGCACACAATGTGCAATATAACAGAACACACGCATACAATGTGCAACATAACAGAACACAAGCACACAATGTGCAATATAACATAACATAAACACACACTGTCCAATATAACAGAACACAAACACACAATGTCCAATATAAGAGAACACAAACACACAATGTGCAATATAACAGAACACAAGCACACAATGTGCAATATAACATAACATAAACACACACTGTCCAATATAACAGAACACAAACACACAATGTCCAATATAACAGAACACAAACACACAATGTGCAATATAACAGAACACAAGCACACAATGTGCAATATAACATAACATAAACACACACTGTCCAATATAACAGAACACAAACACACAATGTGCAATATAACAGAACACAAACACACAATGTGCAATATAACAGAACACAAGCACACAATGTACAATATAACATAACACAAACACACAATGTGCAGTATAAGAGAACACAAACACACAATGTGCAATATAACAGAACATAAACACACAATGTGCAATATAACAGAACATAAACACAAAGTATAACAGGAAATGTCAATTGTGTTATTATTCCTAATAAAATGTTCTACATGAGTTGACATTTAGTAAAGCTGCAACATTCGCTTGTAAAGTCAAACAACAATTGAAAGTATTTCTTTCTTTCACACTATTCACCAGTTTGGAGGAAATTATTTATTGGCAACAATCAACATTTGATTGTTTGCATCATCATCATCATCATCATCATCATCATCAATATTATTACAATTAATCAGAATAATCATCAGCTCTTCATGAACTTAATCCTAGTATTGCTGATGATGATACCAACTATGATAATAATGTCATTAACAATGATAATAATAAAACATAATAATAATAATAATAATAGTAATGGTATTACTAATGATAGTAATAATAATAATAATAATAATAATAACAATAATGGCATTAATAATAATAATAATGATATTAATATTGATAGTAATGATAAAGATAATAATTATGTTATTAATGATAATAATGAAAATACTAATGATAATAATAATAAAATAATTATAAAAATCCATCCATTTCTACCGCTTGTCCCTTTTTGGGGTCGCAGGGGGGCGCTGGTGCCTATCTCAGCTACAATCGGGCGGAAGGCGGCGTACACCCTGGACAAGTCGCCACCTCATCACAGATAGACAGACAACATTCACACACTAGGGACCATTTAGTGTTGCCAATCAACCTATCCCCAGGTGCATGTCTTTGGAAGTGGGAGGGGCCTATCCCCAGGTGCATGTCTTTGGAGGTGGGAGGGGCCTATCCCCAGGTGCATGTCTTTGGAGGTGGGAGGGGCCTATCCCCAGGTGCATGTCTTTGGAGGTGGGAGGGGCCTATCCCCAGGTGCATGTCTTTGGAGGTGGGAGGAAGCCGGAGTACCCGGAGGGAACCCACGCAGTCATGGGGAGAACATGCAAACTCCACACAGAAAGATCCTGAGCCCGGGATTGAACCCAGGACTGCTCAGGACCTTCGTATTGTGAGGCAGACGCACTAACCCCTCTGCCACCGTGACAATAGTGACAATACTAATAACAATAATGATATTAATGATAATATTGATATTAATAAGGATATTAATGATAATAATGATATTAAAAAGGATTACAAGCGGTAGAAAAAGGATGGACGGATGTTTCATGTACCGTAAGATTAGTTGTTAAAAGAAATCCAATAATGCCATTTTTTGTGATCACCTTCATTCAGAGAATGGAAATATATTTTAGTACCAGAACTGGTACCAACATATATGAAATATTGTCCATAAATAATGAGAAGAGAAAAGATTGAGTTCAAAGAACATTCAGGGTGTGTTTAAGTTGACCTTTGATCTTTACACTTCTCTTATCTTCCGGTCCTGCTGAGAGCCTGCACCTAGTGTCTTATTATTATTATTATTATTATTAAATGTAGCTTACCACCATCAACGTGTTGATTATTATTGTTATAATTATTATTATTATTAAATGTTGCTTACCACCATCAACGTGTTTATTATTATTGTTATAATTATTATTATTATTATTATTAAATGTCGCTTACCACCATCAATTTGTTTATTATTATTATTATTAAATGTAGCTTACCACCATCATTGTGTTTATTATTATTATTATTATTATTAAATGTAGCTTACCACCATCAATGTGTTTATTCTAAATTATTATTATTAGAATTATATTTACCTCACCACCATCAATGGGTTTATTATTATTACTAAATGTAGCTTACCACCATCAATGTGTTTATAATTATTATTATTATTATTGTTATTATTATTAATATTATTATATGTAACTTACCACCATAATTGTGTTTATCATTATTATTATGAAATGTAATTTACCACCATCAATGTGTTTATTGTTATTGTTATTAAATTTGGCTTACCACCATCAATGTGTTTATTATAAATTATTACTATTAGTATTATATTTAGC